>NC_057806.1:343440386-343613173 GCF_018294505.1 Triticum aestivum
GTGGCGCGGCTTGGGGAAGGGGGCGCCGGGTTGGGGTCAGCCTCGGGAGGCGTGCCCTGGCCGGACTCGGCTGCGGCGGCGGCGGGCGCGGGCCTGGCCTGGCTCGGCTGGGCCTTTAGCCCAGTCGGGCGCGCGGTACTTTTTTTGAAACAATTCCGCCGAAACTAAGAATTTTTTTAGAAAATAAAATAAAATTCTAAAAATGCCAAAATAAATTTTCACCGCCTAAATAAAATATTTAGAACGAGATGAACATTTTCTTGGACCTGAAATGCAGTTTCGAAAAACATGCAATTTTTCCTAAATTCAAATAAAACTAGCCAAAACTGCGAAATAAAATCTTATTTTGATTTTTTATTAAATCCTCAATATTTCTTTATTTTGGGAAAGTCATTTTATTCCCTCTCTCATATTTCTATAATGGAAATAATTGAAGATAAAATAAATAAAATCAAATGATCCTATCTTCAAAATTTGAGAAAACTCAAATATGAAAATAATGAAACCCCCAACTCTCTCCGTGGGTCCTTGAGTTGCGTAGAATTCCTGGATCAGGCCAAAAGCAAATAAAATATGATGTGCAGTGATGATCTAATGTATAACATTCCAAATTGAAAATTTGGGATGTTACAATATGTCCAGTTGAATATGGGTAGCATGGGTTATTATTGTTGAAATCACCCTTGAGGTGAATGATACGTCTCCAACGTATGTATAATTTTTTATTGTTCCATGCTGTTATATGATCACTCTTGGATGTTTTATAATCATTTTATATCATTTTTTGGTACTAACCTATTGACATAGTGCCAAGTGCCAGTTGTTATTTTTTCCATGTTTTTTACATCACAGAAAATCAATATCAAACGGAGTCCAAATGCCACGAAACTTTACGGAGAATTTTTATGGGCCAAAAGGAACACGACGGGCCCTGGCTGCGCCTGGGGGGTTCCCCAAGGGAGGCACAACCCACCAGGGCGCGCCAGGAGGCCCAGGCGCGCTCTGGTGGGTTGTGCCCACCTCGGGTGACCCTCGGACTGCCTCTTTGCTCTATAAATACCCCAATATTCCCAAAACCCTAGGGGAGTCGACGAAATATTGATCCAGCCATCGCGGAGTCCAGAACCACCAGATCCAATCTAGACACCATCTCGGATGGGGTTCACCACCTCCATTGGTGCCTCTCCGATGATGCGTGAGTAGTTCTTTGTAGACCTTCAGGTCCGTAGTTAGTAGCTAGATGGCTTCATATCTCTCTCTTGATTCTCAATACAATGGTCTCTTGGAGATCCATATGATGTAACTCTTTTTGCGATGTGTTTGTTGGGATCGATGAACTTTGAGTTTATGATTAGATCTATCTTTTTATATCCATGAAAGTATTTGAGTTTATTTGATCTCTTTTATGCATGATCTCTTATAGCCTCGTATTTCTTCTCCGATATTTGGGTTTTGTTTGGCCAACATGATCTATTTATCTTGCAATGGGAAGAGGTGCTTTGTAGTGGGTTCGATCTTACGATGCTTGATCCCAGTGACAAAGGGAACCGACACGTATGTATCGTTGCTACTAAGGATAAAACGATGGGGTCTATCTCTACATAGATAGATCTTGTCTACATCATGGCATCATTCTTATTGCATCACTTTGTTTCTCCGTGAACTTAATACACTAGATGCATGCTGGATAGCGGTCGATGTGTGGAGTAATAGTAGTAGATGCAGGCAGGAGTCGGTCTACTAATCTTGGACATGATGCCTATATAATGATCATTGCATGGATATCATCATGAGTATTTAAAGTTCTATCAATTTCCCAACAGTAATTTGTTCACCCACCGCTTCGTTATTTTTCTAGAGATTAGCCACTAGTGAAATCTACGGCCCCCGGGTCTCTTTCTCATATTATTTGCCTTTGCGATCTACTTTTATTTGCTTTTATTTTCAGATCTATAAATCCAAAACCCAAAAATACTTTGTTGCACATTATTTTATTTGCGATCTATTTATTCAATCTATTACAACTTTTTCCCGTCAGGCAACAATTTCTGGCACCGTTACCCGAAAGGGATTGACAACCCCTTTAACATGTCGGTTTGTGAGGATTTGTTATCTGTGTGTAGGGGTTGTTTACGTTGTGTTGCTTGGTTCTCCTACTAGTTCGATAACCTTGGTTTCATATCTGAGGGAAATACCTACCCCCGCTATGCTGCATCATCCCTTCCTCTTTGGGGAAATACCGACATAGCTTCAAGCAACAGTAAAAGGAATTTCTGGTGCCGTTGTTGGGGAGGATCTTCAACATATATCAGGTTCCTAATCACAAATCTCATCTCCTCGCAATTTACATTATTTGCCATTTGCCTCTCGTTTTCCTCTCCCCCACTTCACAAAAAATTGCTGTTTTATTCGCCCCTCTTTTCCGTTCGCTGTTTTCTTGTCAGACATATCCTTTGCTTGCAATCATGAGTGATTTCGGTATGGCACCAACGGATGATGGCCTAACTCCTAAAATGGACGTACATGCAATCTGGATGCTAAAACTTTTATCTTGGGGCAAGGAAACGTTATGGGAAAAGAACGTATCCAAGAATTTTTCAATTGTGTTGGGAAGCTAAGTCTTGATGATGCTCCTATACTTAAAACTACTAGATCTTATGCAGATGCTATTTCAGCACTAGTTCTAAAACTTGAAAGTAAATTTATTCGTACCCATCCTACTTTGCAAAGATTGTTTTTTGAGCTTCCCATTATAAATAATCCTAGGGTTAAAAAGTTAGTCAATCTCGTTCTTATGAATGATTTTGACTACATAATACGGGAAGCTAGGCAAATCTTTGATTTTTATGGTATGAATCATGAAAAACCAGTGATAGATGAAATTCTTTACAATAGTGATTATGCTCTAAGACATTTGCTGGGGGATAATAAAATCTTTGATGAGATTCTCAAAAAGAAAGTCCCTGTTCTAGATATAATACAAAAAGTTTTCAATAATGTTAATCAACATTACTCTTGGATTGTTGCGGGAAATCAAAGAGGTTATGATGAACATCAACTTAGGAACGCTAAGGTTTCTATGGATAATATGTTTTATGTTGTGTTTACAAAACCCCATGATTAAAACATCTCTAACAAAGTTAAGAAGAAGGATGACAAAACTTAGATCCTTGCTTTATGCCTAGCTACGGGCGTAAAACTAGCGCTTGTTGGGAGGGAACCCAATGAATAAAATTTACTTTTGCTATTTTCTTTTTTCTTTTTGCTTCCTATTTTTGAGTGTTAGCACAATTATGCTACTGTTATGATTGTGTTTTTTATGTTTTAATTAGTGTTTGTGCCAAGTAAAGCCTTTAGGATCTTGTTGGGTGATAGTTGTTTGATCTTGCTGAAAAAACAGAAACTTTTGCGCTCACGAAAATAATTTTCGTTTTTTACCAGAGAGCGATAAAATACCCATTCCACTTGTAGTAGATCAGTATACAAATTACTCAGGTCGTCCTAAGTTTTCAGAATTTTTGGAGTTACATAAGTATTCAAAATAGTTAGATTGCTACAGACTGTTCTGTTTTGACAGATTCTATTTTTTGTGTTATGTGCTTATTTTGATGGTTCTATGGTTTTCTTTGATGAGTTTTTGCCATAGAAAAGTTAGAATAGTAGATATAATACAAGAACCAAATATGAATTGGTTTGATACAACACTTATAGTAGTGATTTATTATTCTTATACTAACGGATCTCACAAAAAATTTGTTGAGTTTTGTGTGATTGAAGTTTTCAAGTTTTGGGTTATCTTACGATGGATGAAGGAATAAGGAGTAGAAGAGCCTAAGCTTGGGGATGCCCCGGCATCCCAAGCTATTATCCAAAAATGAGCAACCAACTAAGCTTGGGGATGCCCCCGAGTGGCATCCCCTCTTTCTTCTAACGACCATCGGTATTTTACTCGAAACTATATTTTTATTCGTCACATACTATATGTTTTGCTTGGAGCGTCTTGTATGATATGAGTCTTTGCTTGTTATATTTTGTGTTTTAAGTCTTGATCCCTTGCTGGACACACCTATTTGAGAGAGCCAAAATTATGTCATGACTTGTTAGAATTGCTCTCTATGCTTCACTTAAGTTTTTTATGAGCTATGGACTTGCTCTAGTGCTTCACTTATATCTTCTTGAGCACGCTGTGCTTTAGTATTTTTGAAGAAATGCTCCCTTGCTTAATTTAGATTTATTTGAGAGTTAGTAAAATTTTCAAGAAATTATCTCTTGCTTCACTTAAATTAATTTGAGATAAAGAAATATTATGCTCATGATCTTCACTTATATTTGTTTGAGCTTATGAAAAGCAACATATGAAAATTAGTCCCAAAGTGATAGATATCCAAGAAGGATATAATAAAAAATTCATGAAGATCACTGGACAAAATAAACTTGATTCTTAGTAATACTTTTGAGATATGATGATGTGATATGTGAGTCATCTTCATGAATAATTATGCTTTAGTAAGAGTATTGGTGTTGAGGTTTGCGATTCCATATGCAAGCACGAAAGTCAATAGTTATGCAATGAAATTATTTCCTACTTATGGTGCATTATTTAGTGTTAGTTATGCTTAATGCTCGCTTATGAGATTATTCGTTTCTTGATTGGTCGCTTCCCAATCTTTTGCTAGCCTTCATTTGGCACTAAGTATGATCACTACTTGTGCATCCAAAAACCTTTAACCCAGTTTTGCCACATGAGTCCACCATATCTACCTACAGGCGGTATTATTTTGCCCTTCTAAGCAAATTTGCATGTGCCATCTCTAATTTTTAGAAATAAACTTCTCTTTTGTGTGTTTGTTTCGCTTGCGGAGCAGTGAGGGGTGGCTAATAGTTTCCATGATAGATGTGTTTATTCACTTGTCATTGCACGAGAGTAAGGCAAAGGTATTAGGGAAGCCCAGTCCCGAAATGCAAAAAAATGAATTTACTTTATGTTGTCAAATAATAAATTCCTTGGAAAGTGTTGGTATGGAGGGCACCCGTGGATACGGTTAGCCATGGAAAGTGAAAGTTTGGTGGAAAAAGGAATAACTTTATTTTCTGTTTGGGACCGCCTATGATATATCTAAGCATGGAAAGTATTGGGAACTCTAAGTCGTTTTCGTTGGTGGGATGGATACACCTCCCAAAATGTTTTTATCTCTAAGTTTTCCGCTTTGAGCTCTGGCACCTCTACAAATCCCTACTTCCCTCTGCGAAGGGCCTATATTTTACTTTATGCAATTTTTATTTTTGAATTTGAGTCTCCATCTTCTCTTATAAAAGCACCAACTAGGAGGCAATATGATCATACTTGAGTATTGGGTGTAGCTAATATGCGAGTGTGTTTCATGAATGGGTCGATGGTTGAGCATGATGGGCTAGGGATAACTTATTTTAGTGTTGATATTTTGAAAGACATGGTTGCTTGTTGATATGCTTGAGTATTTAAATTATCATGTCAAAACTAGACTATTGCTTTGAACAATATAAAAGTCCAAATGTCCCTGCTATAAAGAAATAAATATGATATGACATGTTAGGCAGCATTCCACATCAAAAATTCTATTTTTATCACTTCCCTACTCAAGGACGAGTAGGAATTAAGCTTGGGGATGCTGATACGTCTCCAACGTATCTATAATTTTTGATTGTTCCATGCTGTTATATTATCAATCTTGGATGTTTTATAGTCATTGTATATCATTTTTTGGTACTAACCTGACATGGTGCCAAGTGCCAGTTACTGTTTTTCCATATTTTTTACATCGCAGAAAATAAATATCAAACGGAGTCCAAATGCCACGAAACTTTATGGAGAATTTTTATGGACCAAAAGGAACACAACGGGCCCTGGCTACGCCTGGGGGTGCCCCGAGGGAGGCACAACCCAACAGGGCGCCAGGAGGCCCAGGCGCGCCCTGGTGGGTTGTGCCCACCTCGTGTGCCCCCGGACAGCCTCTTTGCTCTATAAATATCCCAATATTTCCAAAACCCTAGGGGAGTCGACGAAATATTGATCCAGCCGCCGCAGAGTCCAGAACCACCAAATCCAATCTATACACCATCTCAGATGGGGTTCACTACCTCCATTTGTGCCTCTCTGATGATGCGTGAGTAGTTCTTTGTAGACCTTTGGGTCCGTAGTTAGTAGCTAGATGACTTCATCTCTCTCTTGATTCTCAATACAATGGTCTCTTGGAGATCCATATGATGTAACTCTTTTTGCGGTGTGTTTGTTGGGATCGATGAACTTTGAGTTTATGATCACATATATCTTTTTATCCTCTCCCAAGCTTGTGCAACATGTTCATGATCAAGTTGCTTAAAATTCATAATATCGTTTCTAAGGGAGATGATCTTAGTGGGAGGAAAATACTTAGAGATAAAAGCATCTTTGCACTTATTCCATGAATCAATACCATTTTCAGGCAAAGAAGAGAACCAAGCTTTAGCACGATCTCTAAGCGAAAAAGGAAATAGCTTCAATTTAACAATATCATTATCCACATCTTTCTTATTTTGCATATCACACAAATCAACGAAGCTATTTAGATGGGTAGCGGCATCTTCACTAGGAAGGCCGGAAAACGGATCTTTCATGACAAGATTCAGCAAAGCAGTATTAATTTCACAAGATTCAGCATCGGTAAGAGGAGCAATCGGAGTGCTAATAAAATCATTGTTGTTGGTATTGGTAAAGTCACACAATTTAGTGTTATCTTGAGCCATCGTGACAAGCAAGCAATCCAACACACGAGCAAACAAAAAAAGCAAGCGGTCAAAAAGAGGCAAATAGAGAAAGAGAGGGAGGATAGAGAGAGAGGGCGAATAAAACGGCAAGGGTGAAGTGGGGGAGAGGAAAACGAGAGGCAAATGGCAAATAATGTAATGCGGGAGATAAGGATTGTGATGGGTAATTGGTATGTTGACTTTTGCGTAGACTCCCCGACAACGGCGCCAGAAATCCTTCTTGCTACCTCTTGAGCACTGCGTTGGTTTTTCCTCGAAGAGGAAGGGATGATGCAGCAGAGTAGCGTAAGTATTTCCCTCAGTTTTTGAGAACCAAGGTATCAATCCAGTAGGAGGCAACGCGCGAGTCCCTCGTACCTGCACAAAACAAATAAATCCTCACAACCAACGTGATAAGGGGTTGTCAATCCCTACACGACCACTTACGAGAGTGAGATCTGATAGATATGATAAGATAATATTTTTGGTATTTTTATGATAAAGATGCAAAGTAAAATAAAAGCGAAGTAAAAAGCAAAGTAAATAACTAAGTATTGGAAGATTAATATGATGAAGATAGACCCGGGGGCCATAGGTTTCACTAGTGGCTTCTCTCAAGAGCATAAGTATTCTATGGTGGGTGAACAAATTACTGTTGAGCAATTGACAGAATTGAGCATAGTTATGAGAATATCTAGGCATGATCATGTATATAGCCATCACGTCCGAGACAAGTAGACCGACTCCCGCCTGCATCTACTACTATTACTCCACTCATCGACCGCTATCCAGCATGCATCTAGATTATTAAGTTAATGAAAATAGAGTAACGCCTTAAGCAAGATGACATGATGTAGAGGGATAAACTCATGCAATATGATGAAAACCCCATCTTGTTATCCTCGATGGCAACAATACAATACGTGCCTTGCTGCCCCTACTGTCACTAGGAAAGGACACCGCAAGATTGAACCCAAAGCTAAGCACTTCTCCCATTGCAAGAAAGATCAATCTAGTAGGCCAAACCAAACTGATAATTCGAAGAGACTTACAAATATAACCAATCATACATAAAAGAATTCAGAGAAGATTCAAATATTGTTCATAGATAGACTTGATCATAAACCCACAATTCATCGGTCTCAACAAACACACCGCAAAAAGAAGATTACATCGAATAGATCTCCACAAGAGAGGGGGAGAACATTTTATTGAGATCCAAAAAGAGAGAAGAAGCCATCTAGCTAAAAACTATGGACCCGTAGGTCTGAGGTGAACTACTCACACTTCATCAGAGGGGCTATGGTGATGATGTAGAAGCCCTCTGTGATGGATACCCCCTCCGGCGGAGCTCCGGAACAAGCCCCAAGATGGGATCTCGTGGATACAGAAAGTTGCGGCGGTGGAATTAGGGTTTTGGCTCTGTCTCTGATCGTTTGGGGGTACGTAGGTATATATAGGAGGAAGGAGTACGTCGGTGGAGCAACAGGGGGCCCGCAAGGGTGGAGGGCGCGCCCCCTACCTCGTGGCCTCCTCTTTTGTGTCTTGATGTCGGGTCAAAGTCTCCTGGATCATGTTCGGTGAGAAGATCACGTTCTCGAAGGTTTTATTCCGTTTTGACTCCGTTTGATATTCCTTTTCTTCGAAACCCTGAAATAGGCAAAAAACAGCAATTCTGGGCTGGGCCTCTGGTTAATAGGTTAGTCCCAAAAATAATATAAAAGTGGATAATAAAGCCCAATAATGTCCAAAACAGTAGATAATATAGCATGGAGCAATCAAAAATTATAGATACGTTGGAGACGTATCACCCGGCAAGTACCTGGACGCCCGATGCCTAGAACGCCTATCGTCGACCCCGTGGACGTCAAGTACCTCTACGAACTGTGTACGACTACATGATTTCACCAAGTACCCTTCGGATACGCCAAGTTACACTACCGTCGCAAGAACGAGACCGGCAGGTCCGAAGACCCCAAGTACCATGACAACCCCAAAGGGATTCTAATCCGTCAAGTTCCTCTTTGAAACGTGAACCACTACCTCCACTTCAAACTCGAATCGCCCCGAAAACGCTCACTTCGAAGGTATAGTCGCCGAGACGATAACACGTGGACGAATGCATGAGTTGTATGAGATGCATGTTTGGATGTTGTATCTGCCCGTGAACGTTAGTTGTTCCTCCTCGTTGCCACACCGTCGATCTGTGGGAACCTGGTATCCGGGATCACCCCACCATCCTTGCATGACATGCTCCTGTCACATTTCCTTTTGCACCGGTATCTCCATGAGCTACCGGAACCGATATGTTGTCGTGGCATCATTTTCGGATTCGTTGCCGTGGCACCCCTTTCATTTCCGCCACGATGACAAATGCTTCATAACATGCTCTTATCAACATTTTCATAAATATTGCATAAAACTTGCAAATGGCATCCGCATCATGATAACAACATCAAGAATGTTTAAATAGTTGTTTGCTTCAATTGCTAAATGACATGTGGGGATTTACCGGAATGGTTATTTGTTGTTTCCGGCCTCACTTAAAATTGCCTAAAATGTGTAGTTTACTTATGCTTCACCTCTTGCCATGTTAACCAACATTTAATCTTGTCTTGTTCATAAACAAGAGCGAACTAAATAATTGAATGTGGTGTTTCGTCAATATGCAACTCGTTGCATAGTAAGCTCCACTTAACTTGTAGTATTGTTTGTTGCACTTTGCCATGCCATGCCTCTTTAAACCGGACATGAATCATACTTGGTTGTGCATCATGCCATGTTCATGCTTGTTGGTTTACCATGTTGTTTGCTCCTTTCTGGTGTTGCTTCTTCTTGTTAGTTCTGGTAACTTCGCATTTGCGAGGATCCGTTCGACTACGTTGGTTCGTCTTCTTCATGGACTCGTTCTTCTTCCTTGCGGGATCTCAGGCAAGATGACCATACCCTCGATATCACTTCTATCTTTGCTTGCTAGTTGTTCGTTCTATCGCTATGTCGCGCTACCTACCACTTGTTTATCATGCCTCCCTTATTGCCATGTCAAGCCTCTAACCCACCTTCCTAGCAAATCGTTGTTTGGCTATGTTACCGCTTTGCTCAGCCCCTCTTATAGCGTTGTTAGTTGCAGGTGAATTTGAAGATTGCTCCATGTGGAACATGGATATGTTGGGATATCACATTATCTCTTATTTAATTAATGCATCTATATACTTGGTAAAGGGTGGAAGGCTCGGCCTTTTGCCTGGTGTTTTGTTCCACTCTTGCCGCCCTAGTTTCCGTCATACCGGTGTTATGTTCCTTGATTTTGTGTTCCTTACGTGGTTGGGGTTATGGGACCCCCTTCACAGTTCGCTTTGAATAAAACTCCTCTGACAAGGCCCACCTTGGTTTTACATTTGGCCTAACAACCTATAACTTTCCCTTGGGTTTTCGTGAGCCCGAGGGTCATCTTTATTTTAACCCTGCCCCTCCCCAGGCTAGTGCTCCTCTGAGTGTTGGTCCAAACTAGAGGCCTTTGCAGCGCCACCTCGGGGAAACTTGAGGGCTGGTTTTAGTTGTACGGATTGCTCATCCGGAGTGCCCTGAGAACGAGATATGTGTAGCTCCTATCAGAATTTGTCGGCACAGTCGGGTGGTCTTGCTGGTCTTGTGTTACCATTGTCGAAATGTCTTGTAACCGGGATTCCGAGTCTGATCGGGTTGTTCCGGGAGAAGGAATATCCTTCGTTGATCATGAGAGATTGTGATGGGCTAAGTTGGGACACCCCTGCAGGGTATAAACTTTCGAGAGCCATGCCCGCAGTTATGTGGCAGATGAGAATTTGTTAATATCCGGTTGTAGAGAACTTGACACTTGACTTAATTAAAATGCATCACCCGTGTGTGTAGCCATGATGGTCTCTTTTCGGTGGAGTCCGGGAAGTGAACACGGTCTTGTGTTATGCTTGAACGTAAGTAGTTTCAGGATCACTTCTTGATCACTTCTAGCTTCATGACTGTTGCATAGCTTCTCATCTTACTCTTATTTGCGTATGTTAGCCACCATATTCTCTTAGCACTTGCTGCAGCTCCACCTCATTACCTTATCCTACCCATAAGCTTAAATAGTCTTGATCTCGCGGGTGTGAGATTGCTGAGTCCTTGTGACTCACGGATACTTCCAAACAGTTGCAGGTGCCGATGATACCAGTGTAGGTGACGCAGCCGAGCTCAAATGGGTGCTCGATGAAGATCTTGGTCCTTGTTACGTGTCTTTTCCGGATGATCAATAGTGGTGCCCAGTTGGGACGATCGGGGATCTAGCATTTGGGGTTGTCTTCCTTCATTTTGGTTCCATAGTCGGACCTTGATTGTACCCTGGATGATGTATGTTTAACTTGTTATTTGTGTGAAGTGGCGATTGTAAGCCAACTCTTTATCCCTTTCTTATTCAATACATGGGAATGTGTGAAGATTACCCCTCTTGCGGCACAAAACCACCATGCGGTTATGCCTCTAAGTCGTGCCTCAACATGTGGGAGATATAGCCGCATCATGGGCATTACACAATATGAGCATCCAGGTTCCACTATTGGTTATTGACTGGAGAGGTGTCTCGGTCATGTCTACATAGTTCTCGAACCCGTAGGGTCCGCACGCTTAGCGTTCGATGACGATTTAGTATTATATGAGTTATGTGATTTGTTGACCGAATGTTGTTCGAAGTTCTGGATGAGATCACGGACATGAAGAGGAGTCTCGAAATGGTCGAGAGGTAAAGATTGATATATAGGATGATAGTATTCGGACACCGGAAGTGTTCTGGATCGTATCGGGTATTTATCGGAGTACCGGGGGGTTACTGGAAATCCCAGGGGAAAGATATGGGCCATATGGGCCATAGGAGGGGAGCACACCAGCCCACAAGTGGTGGCGCGTCACGCCCCAAGGAAGGAGGCCGAATAGGAGAAGGGAAAGATGGGGTTCGCCCCCCTTTCCTTCTCTCCCTCCTCTTCCCTCCCCCCCCCCTCCAGAAATAAGGAAGGGGGGAGGCCGAATTGGGATAGGCCCCCCAAGTAGGACTCCTCCTACTTGGGGTACCCCATGGCTGCTCCCCTCCCCCTCCCACCTATATATACATGGGGAGGGGGTGCCTAGAAAAGACACCAATAATTGTTACCGTGTGCGGCGCACCCCTCCACTGTTTACGCCTCCGGTCATATCTTCGCAGCGCTTAGGCGAAGCCCTGCATGGATCACTTCACCATCATCGTCACCATGCCGTCGTGCTGACGGAACTCATCTTCTTCCTCGACACCTTTGTTGTATCAAGAGGACGAGGGACGTCATCGAGCTGAACGTGTGCAGAACTCGGAGGTGTCGTACATTCAGTGCTTGATCGGTCGGATCTAGAAGAAGTTCGACTACATCAACCACGTTGTCAAACGCTTCTGCTTTCGGTCTACGAGGGTACATGGACACACTCTCCCCCTCTCATTGCTATGCATCTCCTCGATAGATCTTGCGTGAGCGTAGGAATTTTTTTGAAATTACATGCTACGTTTCTCAACAATGTAGAGTTCCTATGATATTCCTCCACACCAAAGGATGGTTGAAATTGCTGCAGGTGATACAACGGTCTTTCTTTGCACACTCCTCCCCCATCTTTATAGTTACCTCTCGAAGATGAGTGAAATCATATATACTGGGTATTCTATATGTGCATTTTGGTATACGAAAACTCGGTAGAAGTTTGCCAGGTTCGAATTTTCAATAAAGCTATATGCATTACATTTTGGAAAGGAGGGAGGAGCATACGGAAGTTGCTAACACTCACGTGGAAGATTTGTGTGTCGGAGGAGTGGGTGTTCTATTAAATGACATGGCAAAACTGACACTGTCGGATGCCGATCTAACGGTTCATACGGCGTTCGTCAGGAAACGGCTTTTGGCGAACGTTTGTCAGATATGAGGCCTCTGTTGGGCCGTGCCATGTGTTGACGTGTCATAGGCGCCTTTGGTCCAATGAGTGGGTGACATCTATCCAATGGTGAGCCGACACGTGGTTCCTATGGCCATTGAGAATTTTACACGTGGAAAATCCCCATTGGTCTGGGCTGTTAATGGGTTATCGGATCCAAACTGGAACCCGATAGCTTAACGGCGACCCGTTATGGTGGATGCCACGTGTCGGTTACCCTTGAAGAAAGCAATTCTATGACGCGCGATTTATCGTCATGGAAGTGGACACTTCCGTGATGATAATTTTGGTAATATCATGGAACACTTCTATGACAACACATGTATGACTATCTTGATTCTGTCATAAAATCTTCATGGATGTACATGCATGACAGAAAACGTGACCTACTGTGACAAACACGCATCATCATGGAAGTGTATTTTTTTTGTAGTGAGACAACTTAAGTTTGATGACTCAGTTTTGGATTTTAACAAGCACGATAGGCCCTCTACTGCTAGCAAGAACAAGTACGGAGATAAGGGGTCCACTTGTGTGATTCCATGGGATGGCTCAAACTTCTACAACTTCTTCCCATTGAACATAACTGGAAATTTGACAGTGGTGACCAGTGACATTACTATATTTACCCATCCTTCAGTAAAAGCCAGTTTGACCATGATTGCTCTGAGGTAAGGCCACTCAATTCTATCATAGGCCTTCATCATATCAAGTTTCAATGCAAATGACTAATGCTTCTTCGCCCTATTTCTCTTCATAAAGTGGAGGCATTCATAAGCTGTGATAATATTGTTAGTGATTAATCTACCTGAGACAAAGGCGAATTGCTCTTCAGAGATTATGTCAAGGAGAACCAGCTTGAAACAATTAGAGATCACCTTCGATGCAATCTTATAAAGCACATTACATAAACTGATGGGATTGGAATTGTGACAACAGAGTAGGGTTTTTTACCTTAGGTATTAAAACCAACACTGTATTATTAATGCATGTGGCTGATTCCCTGCCCTCCACAATTTTGATCACCACCTTTGTAACCTCCTAACCTCCTCCCCACACACTTCCCAATGGTGCTAGAAAAAGTGGGTTGGGAAGCCATCAGGCCCTGGTGCCTTTGTTGGGAACATCTGAAAAAGTGCATTTTTACCTCCTCACCATTGTATGGAGCGTTCAAGGCCTCATTCATCTCCAGTGTAACTTTGCATGGAATAGTATCAAGGACTTGTTCCATATCGGTCACCCCCTCAGAGGTGTATAGGTTTCTATAAAAAGTTGTTGTCATTGTCTCCATCTCAGCCACCTCATCTGTCATTTGTCCGTCCAATCGCTGCAAAGCCTTTATCTGGTTTTTCCTACGCCTCCGGCTGGCACGTAGATGGAAAAAGTAAGTGTCTTTGTCACCATGTATTAGCCACTCAACTCTGGCTCACTGTCTCTAGAGAATTTCTTCTCGATGAAACAATTCCACCAGCCGGTCATTTATCTTAATCTCGAGACTTGACAGACCAGATCTACCTGGGACACATCGCAGTACCTAGAGTTCTTTCTTTAATGCACAAATTTATTGACGAACATTACCAAACTGCACACGATCCCATGTTGTTAGGTTATCCGACAACGACCCTAGTTTTGTGTGTATCTATTTGACCGAATCCACAGATGACTGTGTCCAACCGGTGCTCACCACCTCCAGGAGCGATGGGTCCCGCTCCCATGCAACCTCATACTTAAAAGGTTTTGGGCCCTTCCTACATGCATGCGAACCATGCAGCCGTAACATTAATGGGACATGGTCTGAGCTACCTGTTGTTAAATGCTCGAGAGTGGCCGTCGGGAAGGCTAGCAACCACTCCGGGTTTGCCACTCCACGATCTAGCCTCACCCTAGTGTACGTTCCTCCCACCACTTTCTTCTCAAATGTCCAATCTTGCCCCTTGAGCCAATATCAGCGAGGCCGCATGTATATAGAGCATCACGAAAAGCATCCATCTATGCTTGGCTCCTTGTTCCAATACCATCGTGTTCATGTGCATGAAGGACCTCATGGAAATCTCCTATCGCTACCCATGGTTGACTACTTGTACCAGCGATGCCACGTAGTGTATCCCATGTTTTGTACCACTCTTGTGCCTGGGCTTCACCACAGACAAAGGTGATTCTCGTCTTGGTTTCAGCCATCTCAGGAGCGCAAACATCAATATGATATTCAGATTAACCAATAACTTCAAGTTTTATTTCTTCCTTCCAAAAGATACCTAATCCACCGCTCCTTTCGGAGCTGCTTACATCAAAACTTTTATCATACCCTAAGGTTCCTACCAGATTCTCAACTCGTGAGCCCTCGATCTGAGTTTCAAGAATACACAATATAGAGGGGGCATATTGCTTCGAGAGGTCTCGAAGTTCATGAACTGTCGTAGGTTTGCCAGCCCCACGACAGTTCCATACTGAGCAACTCATTGCGCTAGGCGCGACCCACCATTGGGGTCCGCCAAACGCGCATCATTTTGTGTGTTCACAGCTTTAGTTTTCCCATTGCTCTTGTCAGATGGATTGGTGGTCATCCTTGTTCTCTTCGAGTCCTTTTTAGACGAAGGGCTCGCTGGTACAGTGGCAGCCGGCAGGGCGAGTTGATCCCCTTGGTTGTGTTTTGGCTTTGTACTAATGAGTAGTGGAGCATTGGTGACTCCCCACTTCCTGTTGGATGTCAAATCCTCTGTATCGGCATATGGGAGTGTTTCTGGATCCTCAAGCTCTTCCTCTTCTTTGCTCTGACTGCTTTGGCCCTGACCCCGGGCACCTTGTCCTCCTCTTCCATTACCTCTCCCACTAGATCCTCTGCCTCCACGATCACCATTTCCTTCTCCCGGTCCTCGCCCCTTACCATGGAACCAAGTAGCTCGCGGGTCTTTAAAAACTAGGGACTTTGACGGGTGAATATCGTCGCCACATTCTTTATGCAGATGACCTAGATGGCCACAGACGGCACACCAATCTGCCAATCTCTCATATTTAACTCTGAATATCTCTCTCTTCTTCTTCTTCTTCACAATTGAGACTGAGCAGCGACGTCTATTTTAACGTGAACTCGCACAAAATTTCCCTCGAAGTCTTGGGACTTCGGTTCATGGTAGATGTGCTCACCAATGGTTGCTGACAAAGACTTAATCAATGGGAAGTAGCCATCAGGGAAGTCATGGATTTGAGCCCATATTTCCATCTTGTCTAGTGCGATCGCCGATGGTCGAGTAAATCCATCGTAGGGCGCTATCACAACTGCTTTACCTTTGAAATTCCACGGGTCGTCCCCCATTACTCTCTCCCAATCACCAAGACACATGAACTGCATGGTGTAAAGATTGTCCTCTAGAGGACGGATCTTGACTTGCTGTGCGAGGTCCCAGCCTGTCCTCATGGTCCAATAAAACCAGTACTGGCTATAGGTCTTTTTCATATGAACTCGAGCGATTGCCATCCACCTAATGGTTTCCTCTGGTAGATCATCATCTTCTACCACCACATCTTGGAGGTTATCCTCGTTCAACCCCAGCTCTTCCATCATAGCCTCTAGCTCGGTAACTGATAGAGGCAAAGGCGTCCCATCTTTCGATGAGATGGTGGCTATCATTTTGGAGGAAATCGACTTTGACGATCCGACTACGAACGTGCGAGGACGTCGTGCCTTAGCAATCGCTAAACCAACTCCGAGAGGTTATTGACCACGCCAGAGCATGATCAACCTGACCACGAAGGTCTGTTTCCTATAGGCAAACGAAGAACAAGCAAGAAACTAAGATTGCAATTTGGATATTGCGAATATAAGAGGAAAGCTTTATTGATCAAGGTGGGGTTCTGTGACGCCTTGGTCTGGTCGTTGAACACAAACGAAGTACGCGAAGTTGCAACTATGGCGAACTTTTGATCTAAACAAAACCCAAAGTCTAAACGGTGCCCTAAGGGCTGTATATATGGAGGAAGAGGGGGGAATTTCGTGGCCCTTGGGGAAGGGGTCCGAAACCAACCCTATCTCTTGTTTCCCCACACATACGGACTCTAAAAACAGCCTATACTTATGTATTTCGAAATTACATGGGCCTGTCCCAATAATAAGGTGACGCAGCACCTAGAATAGCCTCTGGATGAAGTTTATGAAGTGGCATCTTGTATATTTCGTCCAAGGCTTCATGCACTCATTATGGTGGCTTCAATATCCTGAAATCATCACTTGTAACTCCGTTCTTGTTCCCCTTGCGCATGCCATCAACTCCATGCTTGTTCTTGCTCCAATGTGCATCACTCTTATCCATGCCAGGCCCTTCATTTGTAAGCAAAACAAATGTATCCAATTTATGCAGCATCATATTCTCATGAACATTAGAATCATTACCAAGAAACGAAAGTACCTGATAATTTAATTGGCGTGCGCGAGCTCTAGTAATTGGTCCAGTATAGGTAGTAGTAGGGGCTTGGGTGTAACAATGGTATTGATATCCTCATCATCCTCCCCTTCTTGAAATGAAGTCGTCCTCGACGGAAGCTCATCTTCCTCACCCAAATAAGGCTTCAAATCTGCAATGTTAAAAGTGGGACTAACCCCAAAATCTGCAGGCAGCTCAAGTTTATATGCATTATCATTTATTTTCTCCAACACCTTAAAAGGACCATCAGCACGTGGCATTAGCTTTGATTTGCGCAAATTAGGAAACCTATCCTTACGCAAATGTAACCAGACAAGATCTCCAGGTGCAAAGACAACATGTTTTCTACCCTTATCTCCAGCAAGTTTATATTTAGCATTCATACGCTCAATGTTGTCCTTAGTTAACTCATGCATTTTTAAGATCAATTCAGCCCGTTGTTTAGCATCAAAATTAACCTTCTCCGAAGATGGAAGAGGCAACAAATCAATGGGTGCACGAGGTAGGAAACCATACACAATTTCAAAAGGGCACATCTTAGTAGTAGAATGCAACGAACGATTATAACCAAATTCAATATGAGGCAAGCATTCTTCCCACATTTTCTTATTATTCTTCAAAACAGCCCTAAGCATAGTAGACAATGTTCTATTGACTACTTCAGTTTGACCATACATTTGGGGGTGACAAGTAGTACTAAAAAGCAGTTTAGTCTCCAACTTAGCCCATAAACATCTCCAAAAGTGGCTAAGAAATTTAGTATCATGATCTGAAACAATAGTATTTGGCACACCATGCAAGCGAATAATTTCACGAAAGAACAAATCAGCAACATTAACAGCATCATCGCTTTTATGACATGGTATAAAGTGTGCCATTTTCAAGAATCTATCCACGACAACAAATATGCTATCCCTCCCCTTCTTTGTTCGGTAAACCTAAAACAAAGTCCATAGATATATCCTCCCAAGGAACACTAGGCACAGGCAAAGGCATATATAACCCATGAGGATTGAGTCATGACTTAGCTTTTTGACATGTAGTGCAGCGAGCAACAAAACGCTCAACACCCCGTCTCATCTTTGGCCAAAAGAAATGTGTAGCAAGTACGTCCTCCGTCTTCTTCACGCCAAAGTGTCCCATTAATCCTCCTCCATGCGCCTCCTGCAACAACAAAAGACGAACAGAGCTAGCAGGAATGCATAGCTTGTTAGCACGGAACACAAATCCATCATTAATAACGAACTTGTTCCATGTTCTTCCTTATTTACAATTCTGCATTACATCTTTAAAATCAGCATCATGCACATATTGATCTTTGATGGTCTCCAAACCAAAAATTTTGAAGTCAAGTTGTGAAAGCATAGTATAGCGACGAGACAAAGCATCAGCAATAACATTTTCTTCACCCTTCTTGTGTTTAATGACATAAGGGAAAGTCTCAATGAATTCAACCCATTTAGCATGTATATGATTCAGTTTAGCTTGACTTTTAATATGTTTCAAAGATTCATGATCAGAATGTATAACAAATTCTTTGGGCCATAAATAATGTTGCCATGTCTCTAAAGTCCGAACA
Source organism: Triticum aestivum (assembly GCF_018294505.1). Lineage (NCBI taxonomy): Eukaryota > Viridiplantae > Streptophyta > Magnoliopsida > Poales > Poaceae > Triticum > Triticum aestivum. The sequence continues at coordinate 343,459,107 of NC_057806.1, forward strand.
AGAGCATATAATTCTTTATCATAAGTAGAATAGTTCAGACTAGGCCCACTCAATTTTTCAGAAAAGTATGCAACAGGTTTGCCATCTTGTAATAACACACCTCCTAATCCAATTCCACTAGCATCACATTCAAGCTCAAAAGTCTTATTAAAGTTGGGAAGTTGGAGTAAAGGAGCATGTGTCAACTTATCTTTCAATACCATGAAGGCTTCTTCCTGTGCGGTGCCCCAAACAAAAGGCACATCCTTCTTTGTAAGCTCATTGAGAGGTGCAGCAATGGTGCTAAAATCTCTCACAAAACGCCTATAGAAACCAGCAAGTCCAAGAAAAATCCTCACTTGTGTGACCGTTTTGGGCTGTGGCCAACTCTCAATAGCTTCAATCTTGGCTTTATCAACTTCAATTCCCTATGGAGTAACAACATAGCCAAGAAAAGATACTCGGTCGGTGCAAAAGGTGCACTTCCCAAGGTTACCAAACAAACGTGCATCACGTAGAGCATTAAAAATAGCATGTAAATGTTCCAAATGTTCTTCCAAAGATTTGCTATAAATCAGTATATCATCAAAATAGACTACCACAAATCGTCCAATGAAAGCACGTAAAACTTCGTTCATTAGTCTCATGAAAGTACTAGGTGCATTAGTTAACCCAAAGGGCATGACTAACCACTCATATAAACCAAATTTAGTTTTAAATGATGTTTTCCATTCATCTCCCAATTTCATACGAATTTGATGGTATCCACTACGCAAATCAACTTTGGAGAATATTGTAGAGCCACTCAATTCATCAAGCATATCATCTAGCCTAGGAATAGGATGACGATAACGAATAGTAATATTATTAATGCCTCTACAATCAACACACATACGCGACGTACCATCCTTTTTAGGCACTAGTATAATAGGAACAGCACAAGGACTAAGAGATTCGCGTATATAACCTTTGTCGAGCAGCTCCTGTACTTGACGCATAATCTCCTTTGTCTCCTCTGGATTGGTGCGGTATGGTGCACGGTTGGGTAGCGATGCACCAGGAATTAAGTCAATTTGATGCTCAATCCCTCGAATAGGTGGTAATCCCGGTGGCACGTCTTGTGGGAAGACGTCAGCGAACTCCTGCAAAATGTTAGTGACAGCAGGGGCAAAGAGGAAGGCACGTCCTCGAATGAAAATAATGCCTCTTTGCACACAAAAGCATAGCAAACAGATTTGCTAGAATCTAGCTCATCAATATCAGATTTGGTGGCAAGTAAACATGCACTTTTCAATTTAATTTCTGAAGCAACAGTAGATGGTTTATTATTAGGCTTCATTTGTTGCTCAAATTCTTTTGCCACAATCTGATTTTCACTCTTATTTTTCTCCTATTTTGCTTTATTAGCTCTATTAATATCATCTTTCAAAATGGAATCAGGAGTCATAGGAAGCAAAGTAATATTTTTATCCTTATGAACAAGAGTATACTGATTGTTTCTACCATGGTGTACAGAATTTTTATCAAATTGCCATGGTCTACCAAGTAATAAGGAACATGCTTGCATAGGTACCACATCACAATCAACATAATCAGCATATGTAGAGATACTAAAATGCACACGAACAGTACGTGTTACCTTAACCTTGCCGCTGTTGTTGAACCATTGGATGTAGTAAGGATGTGGATGTGGTCTTGTGGTGAGAGATAGCTTCTCCACCATCTCCATGCTAGCCAAGTTGTTGCAGCTCCCTCCATCTATGATGACGCGAATAGAACGTTCCTTCACAACTCCCTTTTGTATGGAACAAATTATGCCTCTGATTTTGCTCAGCTTGTGTAACCTGCACACTCACAACACGTTGAGCAACTAAACATTCATACATGTGAGCATCTTCAGCAGCCATGTATTGCGTCTCATGATCAGAATCATCTCCACCGCGTTCTTCATGTGTAATAAGAGCCAAAGTCTCCTCATCATAGTCACCAGCGGACTCATACCCACCATCCTCAGTAACAATCATCACACGCTTAGATGGGCATTCTCTCGCATAATGACCTCCACCCTTGCAACGTCGACAAATAATATCATGTGTTTGCCCTGTTGATGCCATGGATGAAGAAGAACTCTTTGCAGGCCCAGGAGGTGTGCTCTTGGCAGATAGTGGTGATTGTGCCTGCTTTATTGTATCACGGTTGGAGGTGGTAGCCGACGGAGGTGCCGGTGTAGCAGAACGTGTGGAAGTAGATGATGCACGTGGTGTCCATGATGAAGGTCGACCTGCAGAAAAGTTAGCCCGCGCCAATGCCTATCGATCCTGCACTTCACGTTCAGCTTTACAAGCAAGATGGAATAAACGAGTGATATTATTATAATCCTTATAGTCTAGAATGGTATGAATCTCTCTATTTAATCCACCCAGAAAACATGCAGGCATAGCTTCATTCTCCTCAACAATACCACATCTAATCAAGCCAGTTTGTAATTCCTGATAATATTCTTCTACCGATTTTTTTCCTTGTCTTAAGCGCTGCAATTTTTGACGTAATTCACGTTGATAATATGGTGGAACCCAACGAGTATGCATAGCAGTTTTCAAAGCAGCCCAAGTAGCTGGAACAGGATATAATCGACAATGTTCAGACCACCAAACACATGCAAAGCTAGTGAAAGCACAAACAGCAGCAGGAACACGTCTCTCCTCAGGATATTGTAAACATGTAAATCGTTGTTCAGTTTCTAACTTCCAAGTAAGATATATATCAGGAACATATCTACCCTCAAATGGTGGAATATTCAATTTCAGTTTAGGGAGATGGCCATGATCTCGAACCTGAGGGGGAGCCCTAACATTGCCATTATTTGCATGTGGACGACCTGGTGGTTGCGGTGCTGGTGGTTGCACGTAGTTCTGATTTTGATCAACCTCATCCTCGTAATCTCCCACATAATCATCCTCCTCCACATCAGCAGCAGGAGCCACAGAAGTATCAACAGCAGCACCAGCAGTTTGGCCAGGCTGAAGAGGGACACGGCTCACTCGACGGAGGGCTGTTTCCCGATGTGGAGGTAGTCGTCGTTGTTGTTGTTGCAGAGGTGCGGCAGGTGCAGCCGGTGGTGGTGGTGGAAAACGCGAAAGCAATTCAGCAAACTTGTTATCGAGCTTTGTTTCAAATGTCTTCTCCATGCCATCTATCTTCTCCATGGCCTCGTCAAATCTGTTTAGCACATCTTGCACCTGTCCACTCATCATTTGCTGAAACTTATAATGAAGCTCCTTGTTCGTCAAGTTCTCCCAGTCAGTCTCGTCGGCTTGTGATCCTGGCATGGTTAATAGCAATAGAAACAGACAAGAATATGATCCTACAGACTACTAACAAGTGGTGGTGGTGGCGGGTGTCACAAATACGTCAAGCAAATCTCAAATTCTTACCAGTTCTTACCCAGCAGCAGGCGGTGATCGGCAACCGATGTAGTTAAAACTCTCAAAGCTTGGATAGAGCGATTATCAGGGAGAGTCAAACGCACGATGTAGATGTATGTGGAGCTGGGAAGGCTTATAATATGGTAGCAAAAAGGGTCAACAATAATCAATTTAGAGATGCAAAGTTGAATAAATGCTCAACGATGGTACTGTGCTGGTCCTAGGCTAGACCGTACTAGAGACGCGAGCCTAGAACACTAACAAAATCACGGCGCTGCACGTAAACAAGGGAGGAGCACACTCTGAAATTTTTTATTTTTTTTTTCACTTTTTTCCTCTTTTTTTTTTTACTTTTTTTCCTCTTTTTTTTGCTCCGCAACAATTGTTTTTTGAAAAAGTCTACAAATGTCCTAAAAACTGCCTAGCCAGAATTTTCCAGACTTAGTTTTTTTGAAACTGGAACTATTTTTCTTCTGCGGATGGCTCGGAAGTTGGGGAGTCCTTCTCTGTCATGACTCGGAGTATGGCATGATCTGGAAATTCAAAACAGAGTAACAAAATACTGGACTCGGAATAGGACTGGTGGCGGAGATGAATCCGGTGGAACTCGGACTGGTGGCGGAGATGAATCTGGTGGAACTCGGACTGGTGGCGGATATATGTTGCAGGTGGACTCGGATTGGTGTGATGGCGGCGGATATGTGGTGGCGTATATGGACTCGGATTGGCGGTGAATATGTGGTATATGGCAGCAGCGATGATGATGATGCAGTGGTGATATATGGCAGCGGCGACGTGACAACCTGTGAACAGAACTCGAAACTCTAAAGGACTAGACGCTAAAACCAGCAACTTGACACGACAGTGCAACCGCAAATTCAACAAAGCAAATACAGAAAATATTATGCAAAGGCTCAGATTGGTTCGGATGGGATGAACTAACCCTAATTTTTTTGGCTTTTTCGTGGACTATAGGTATGAAGAACAGACTCGATCTAAACTACGAAAAACTGTAAAATCTCACCGAGCAACCTAGAAATCTGATACCACTTGATAGAGGCAAAGGCGTCCCGTCTTTCGATGAGATGGTGGCTATCGTTTTGAAGGAAATCAACTTTCACGATCCGACTACGAACGTGCGAGGACGCCGCGCCTTAGCAATCGCTAGACCAACTCCGAGAGGTTATTGACCACGCCGGAGCATGATCAACCTAACCACGAAGGTCTGTTTCCTGCAGGCAAACAAAGAACAAGCAAGAAACTAAGATTGCAATCTGGATATTGCGAATATAAGATGAAAGCTTTATTGGTCAAGGTGGGGTTCTGTGACGCCTTGGTCTGGTCGTTGAACACAAACGAAGTACGCGAAGTTGCAACTATGGCGAACTTTTGATCTAAACAAAACCCAAAGTCTAAACGGTGCCCTAAGGGCTGTATATATGGAGGAAGAGGGGGGGATTTCGTGGCCCTTGTGGAAGGGGTCTGAAACCAACCCTATCTCTTGTTTCCCCACACATATGGACTCTAAAAACAGCCTATACTTATGTATTTCAAAATTACATGGGCCTGGCCCAATAATAAGGTGACGCGGCACCTAGAATAGCCTCTGTACGAAGTTTATGAAGTGGCATCTTGTATATTTCGTCCAAGGCTTCATGCACTCATTATGGTGGCTTCAATGTCCTGAAATCGTCACTTGTAACTCCGTTTTTGTTCCCCTTGCGCATGCCATCAACTCCATGCTTGTTCTTGCTTCAATGTTCATCACTCTTATCCATGCCAGGCCCTTCATTTGTAAGCAAAACAAATGTATCCAATTTAGGCAGCATCATATTCTCATGAACATTAAAATCATTACCAAGAAACGAAAGTACCTGGTAATTTAATTGGCGTGCGTGAGCTCTAGTAATTGGTCTAGTATAGGTAGTAGTAGGGGTTGTGGGTGTAACAATGGTATTGATGTCCTCATCAGTAACAGTTCCCGAGCCCGAAGCTTTTGACGCCATTAGAGCATCTCCAGCCGTGCCCCCAACAGGCCCTCTTCAGGCGTTTTTGCCGCGCCGGCGCCCAAAAGTCGGCCCAGTCGCGCCCAGTAGCCCTTTTTCGCCGGCTTGGGACGAAACTGGTGCCGGCGGACCCGAGCCGAACCCGGCGCGCTGGGGGCGCCGTCACAAGCGAAAAGGGGCGTGGGGCCACTCTATCGGCGAGTCGACCTCTTCCCGTCGTTTCTTCCCGCCCTCGCCCCCCACTTCCCTCTCATTCTCTCCTTTTCTCCCGCCAATCTCCCTCCCGCTCGCCTCCCCACGGCCGCCATGCCGCCGAAGAAGTACGTGATCAAGGCAATGGCGAATCAAGGCCGAGTTCGACGAGCGCAAACTCATCGACCCCTACTTCAAAGGCGTCTACATGCAACACGGGGCGAAGGAAATGGCGAACCATTGGGGGCTCATCCAGGCGGCGTGCAACAAATGGCATGGGATTGTCGAAGAGATCGCGGCTCGCCCGGAGAGCGGCGCCAACGTTGAGAATCAGGTATGGCACGCCGGTCTCCCGCTTTTCTTCGTCGTGTGCGCCCGCCAACTGTTTGTTCCTAGGCACAGCTGGTGCACATGTTCGCCATGTATCGCTAGGGAAACAGCGACCAAGAATTCAAGTACCTCCACGTCTACAAGCGGATCAACAAATGCGAGAAGTGGGCGGAAGTCCGACGCACCTTCGACAAGGCCAAGGAGACCTACAAGTCGGACGCGCCGACGCCGGGCGCGTCAGAAGGGCGGCCGGACGGCAACAAAGGGGCCAAGAAGGGGAAACACGCCGACGCGGCTGCCGCGTGAGTGCAAGAGTTCATTGAGCATTGCCTCGTCGATGCACAGGCCCGAGCGGCCCTACATGAAGAGAAGACCGAGGCGCGGTGGTCGGCATTGATGACGAACAGCGTCGTCAAGCTCGACCTGCTCCGGACCAACGTCGCCGCGAAGAAGAGGAGCACCGACCTGGCTTTTTTGATGGGCGGGGCGGACATGCTCCAGCGCAATGACGAGAAGCTCAAGGCGTGGTACATGGCGGAGCACGGCCTCATCCTGAACCAGCTGCCGACGACGGCGACGCCAACTCCCGCGCCCACGCCCACGCCGCCGCCAAGCCCGAGTGATGATGCCTCCACGACGCCCGGCAGCACCGAAGCCGCGCCGACGCTGCGCAGCACAGAAGCAGCTCCGACACAGCCAAGCCCGCGCACGCCGACTCCGTCGACGCCGGAGGCCGACCCTGCCGAGTGATGCACGCGTCCAGATTTGTGGCGCTCTTTTTTGTATGCCGAACTGTGACCTACGATCGCGCGAACTGTGTCGGACTGTGGCATATGATCACCGGACTTGTGGCATGTTTTGTGATGAGCAGGAAGTTCCCAAGTTTGAAATTGCCGCATCCTGGGGACGGCGCCTGGGGGCATGACTGGGAGCTAGGTCGCCCCCAGGGACCGATCTAGCATCGGTTCGTCCTTAGGCCGCTCTTTTTAAGCGTTTTGGGGAGCCGAATGGCTGGAGATGCTCTTAGATCTCTTGCCCGTGAAGTTATGTCCGCGGGCGGTGGTTCCCAAGTGCCTGCTTTTTCTTTTTTTTGAAATAAAATGAAACTTTATTCATTAGAAATAACCAATACATCGTTTGTGAGGAAGAGTACAATTTCATTGATAGGCTCCTCGAACCAATCTAAAGTTGAAGAAAATCTAGCTAACTTAGCAAGTTCATGTGCTACTCTATTTGCCTCTCTATTACAATGTTCGAATCTAGTCACGATAAAATCACATGCATAGTGGAAGCAGTCATCAAAAATTGCCGCTGCCGCACCCGTTGACTGTCCTCCATCCTGCATGGTCTCAATCACCTCCAGATTATCTGAGTTGATGATTAGGCGATTGCACCCTGCCCTTTGCGCTAGTGTTAGTCCAAATTTGAGGGCTAAAGCTTCTGCCATCAGAACATCCACACAATGGTCAATCTTTTCATTTCCTCCTGCAATAAACCTACCTTTGTCGTCTCGCAAAACCGCCCCCATCGTACCCTTCAGCATGTCATGGTCAAAAGAGGCGTCAACATTGAGTTTCACGAAACCCCTTGGGGGACAATGCCAACCCCCTTTTTTCATGGACGCTTTGAAGATGATGCATTTACAAAATTGTATGTGAGGGCTATGATCCCCATTGATATCTGAGTTGCATTCTGAGTTGTTTCCTTGTGCACTAATTTCCTTCTCTCCCACCATAGATACCAAGCTGAAATAGCTATCATTTCTCGTATATTTTGGTACCCCATAATACGCAAATCTTGATCTGGAAGAACTAAAAGGTATTCCAGTATTGCCTCTCCAGCACGATCAACCTCACAAGCTCTATCAATAATCTCATCTATTCCTAGCCTCTTCCAAACCTCCTTTGCTTTATTACATAGGAAAAGCATATGCTTCGTGTCTTCTACACCCTGAGAGCAAGTAGGGCAAAGGGGCGAGACCTTCATGTGTCTATTAGCAAGTGTTGCCCGACATGGGAGAGTGCCATGTAACGTACGCCATATAAATTTTTTGACTTTTGCCGGACAGGATAATTTCCATATCTGACACCAAATAGGGTTAGTTGTGGTTCGCCCCATCCCGTTAGAGTGTTTTAGTTTACTGCCGTACTGATCATTCCACTCCACGGAATAAGCAGACCGTACCGAGAACATACCATTTTTCGTATAACTCCAAGCAATGAAATCTGACATGTTATGTTGCGAAAGAGGGATTTTAAGAATCTGTTCAGCATCAATGGGCCACATAGTTTGTCTAATCAGGTCCTCATCCCAAATATTGGAAACAGGGTCAATCAGATCAACCACTCTTGATAACAGTTGTCCCCTCCTAGGAGTCACAATCTTCCTAGTGGCACAATTTGGGATCCATGCATCTTCCCAAATGTTGATGTTATGTCCGTTTCCCACTCGCCAAATATAGCCGCGTTTCAGAGTAGTAATGCCTGCCATAATGCTTTGCCAGGTGAAGGAAGCACCATGTTTTGGCTTGGAATTCAGCAAATCGCCATCAGGGTAGTACTTGGCCCTTAGAATAGTGGCACACAAGGAATCGGGATTATCAAGGAGACGCCATGCCTGTTTGGCCAGCAGAGCCAGGTTGAAACAGTGGATATCACGGAATCCCATTCCTCCTTGGGTTTTTGGTACACACATTTTCCACCAGGCCATCCAGTGCATCCTCCTCTGGTTCTCCTCGTCTCCCCACCAGAAATGCGTTATCACGTCAATGATTCCTTCACAATTTTTTTTAGGAATTTTAAAGACCGACATTGCATAGGTAGGTATGGCTTGGATCACAGCCTTGAGCAGGATCTCCTTCCCCCCGGCAGATAGTAGTTTTTCCTTCCAACCACTAATTTTCTTAACAATACGTTAAATCAGAAATTTAAAGCAGTCTGTTTTATCAACGCCCACATTTGCTGGCAAGACCAAGTATTTGTCATTCAGGGCCTCCGTCATTATATTGAGCATTGTACACAAGTGTTCTCTGACCTCTACCTTTGTATTGGGGCTAAAGAAAATACTAGACTTTTCCACGCTTACCAGCTGTCCCGACGCCGCACAATATAAATCTAGTGCTAATTTCAGGGCCGCCGCATTATGTTGGTTGGCTTTCATCAAGATCAACGAGTCATCCGCAAAGAGGAGATTAGTTACTGGTGGGGCATCTCTACAGACTTTAACTCCTGAAATGTTTCCATTCTCCTCAGCATGCGAGAGCAAGGCATTCAACCCTTCTATGCACAGCAGGAATAGGTAAGGTGATAGCGGGTCCCCCTGTCTCAACCCTCTAGTAGGCTTAAAACTCTCACTTTCCTCTGCATTTATCCTTACTTTGTATTCTACTGTTGTGACGCATTGCATAATCAAATTAACCCACTCTCGACAGAAACCCAATTTCAGCATAATCTCCTTCAGAAAAGCCCACTCGACTCTATCGTAGGCTTTGTGCATGTCAAGTTTTATAGCACACAAGCCCTCTCTACCCTCTCTTTTGTTCTTGATTGTGTGAAAACATTCGTAGGCCATTAAAATATTATCGGTTATCAATCTTCCTGGTACAAAAGCACTTTGTGTTGGACTAATAATTTCTGGTAGAAGGATCTTCAATCGAGAGGCCACCATTTTTGCAATTATTTTGTATACCACATTACATAAGCTGATCGGCCTAAATTAGGATACCTTTTCTGGTGTGTTAATCTTGGGAATCATCACGATTGCAGTATCATTCCAATCATCCGGGATAGTACATGTGTTGATTGCTTTCAGAACCTCCTCAATTAGGTCTTCCCCTAGCATGGGCCAGAACCTTTTATAGAAGATAGCGTGGAGTCCATCTGGTCCTGGAGCTTTCAAGTCCCCAATATCAAATAAAGCCTCGCGAACATCTTCTGCGGTATAAGGAGCAAGTAGAGCATTGTTCATTTCGTTTGACACTCTCTTACGCACAATTGATAAAACTTCTTGATTCGGATGCTGAACTTCCGATGTGAAAAGCTTTGTGAAATATTCAGTTATGTGATTCGTCAACTCCTTTTCTGTTAACCATTTTCCAGACTCATCTAATAGTTTCTTTATATTATTCCTTTTTTCTAGCCGTGGCAGCATTATGGAAAAAAGACGTATTACGATCCCCATGCATCAACCAGTTTGCCCGTCCTCTTTGTAACCAGAAAATTTCCTCTTGATCCAAGATATTTTCAATTAGCACAATAATTTCCTTCTGACGACCTTGAGACTCCATATTTAATGGGCCCCGCCTTAATCTCTCCAATTCTTTTTTTAATTTTCTAATTCTCACCTTTGGTCCCTTTAGAGTTTCCCGGTCCCATGTATGTAGATCGGCATGTACTGCTCTCGTACGATTAGCAAGTGATGGTCCAATCCCGGCAAGTCTTGCTTTCTCCCAAGATGCCTTAACAATTTCAGTAACTGTCTCTTCCTTCAACCACCTCGCCTCAAACTATTTAACCCGTCCTTCTGGTCGTTTAAAGATTTTTTCATCCAAGTAATCCGTATCCAGTATGATTGGGCGGTGGTCAGAATGAACATGTTCTTCATTGATAACTGCCGCTCGTGGAAATTTGTTTGCCCACGCTATATTGCAGACCCCTCGATCAAGACGTTCACGAATTTCGCCTCTCCTCCAAGTGAACAGGTCACCCGTATAGCCAAGGTCATCCAGCCCGCAATCCATTAGGCATTCACGAAATTCTCTCATCATACCAAGTGGTCTAGCAATACCACCCTCTTTTTCTAACGGGTATAAAATTTCATTAAAGTCCCCCAAAACAACCCAGGGGTGATTGCCCTTACTATATAGGTTGCGAATATCGTCCCAAGAAAGATGGCGCTCATTCCATTTCGGACGACCATAGAAACCCGTGAACCGCCACTGAACCGCTTCCTCATTCATAAAAACAATATCAATAAAGTGGGGCGAGATATAGTTCAACTCGATTTTATTTGACTCCTGATAAAACAAAACTAGGCCACCGGCCTTACCATCGCTTTCCACTACTAACATAGAACCAAAACCTAAATTACGACGAAGCTCATCGACTTTACAATTATTCAAATGAGATTCAGAAAAAAAAATCTGCCCTTGTACGCTCCTGTAGGTCCAGGAGCTCACAAACTGCCGTGCTGGAGAGCATACCACGGCAGTTCCATCCTAAAATTTTCATTTGGCTCGGCGGTCCTCCTCGGAGGCCGCCGATGTGCCAATCTCGTCTTTCTCTTCGCCAACCGATTCCACTCCCTGCGGAACGTACTCTTCTTCCTTCTCGTCGGTCTCCTTTGCGACGTGTGTAACTCCGCCCTCCTCGTCCTGGACCGCTACAACTCTACCCGTACACACCCGTTTGGATGAGACGATTACATCACCATATAACATGCGTTCATAGCTATCCATCTCTTTTTCAAAAGAAAACTCTAAGTCACTCCCCGTCGGTTGAATTCCAAAAGAATGCCTCCTTTTTTTCCCTAGTACTTGTTTGCGGGCATCCTCAGCTCTGTTTGGCTGCCCCTTTCTTTTGTCTTTCTTCTTTGAGTTGCCCTGCATAGAGTTTTTAGCTGCACTGAATGTAAAGCGTACAACATTATTTTTCACACCACCACCTGTAGTGATCCTTGCAGCAATCGCGCTGGACAGCGCCTCTAGCACACTCGGCTGGAAGAGGACGCTGCCATTAACACCCCCAGGCGCTGGGACCTGGCTGGGCATCCCCTGAGAATGAGTGCAAATGGCCACCTGACCCGCCTGGATGGCTTGGACCGAGTCAACATTAGTCTGCAGCTGCTGGTTTTGCATCATTTCCTGACGCAAGTCCTCCAGGGCTACTTGGCCCTGGACCTTATTGTCCCGCCCGGCAAGAGCAGCCATTGCGCCCTCCTGGTCCTCTTGACCAAGTGCCGCGCCTGCCGGTGCAGGCTGTAAGACCCCTCGAGCCCGGCCCTCCTGGCCGGTGGACATCTTGTCGGAAGAGCTGGCCCCTTTATCGGAGACCGTGAGACCACCCACGCCAGTGGCCACCGTGGCGACGTCGGCGGGTTTGGCGATGTTGTTGTCGACGATGCCTGTTGGCGATGTTGTTCCCAAGTGCCTGCTAACCCCTCCTCCCTCGCTCGAGCGGCCAAGTGCCTGCTATCTCAATGGACGGTCATTGACATATTCGAACAGATGCTTGCTGGTGGTTTAAGATGGCCTGAGTCTCGAGAGAAAAAGCCCAGGCCCATACTGCCGATCTGTTGAAACCCCAAACAGGAAACCCTTTCTCGCCGTAGCTGAAGAAGTCATGGCCTTGGCCGCCGCCCTCGCTCGAGCGGCAACGCGCATCCTCCACGGCGGCTTCCCGCCGCACGCCACTTCTGCTGCACTCTACACCCGCAGCCGCCTGTTCTGCGACCTCCCCGCCGGCAACGAGCCCTCCGCTCCGGGGGCCAAGGAGGAGCAGTGGGAGGCGGCTGAGGCGGAGATCCTCCGCGAAGTTGGGCCCGTCGTGGAACTTGTCAAAAACATCCTCCATTCCAGGAGGTCAGTTGTTCGTTTCTCCTCTCGTTGCAATGAATAGGAAGCTCAAGTCGCAGACTCACGGATTTCTCAGTGCTGTGCACATTTGACTCGTAAGGTTTTCATGCCATAATGGTTCGAGAAAAAGAAACATTGTAAAAGAATGTGAGCTAGGTAATCAGGATTTCCTGAGAAATCGTCAAACTGGAAAGTTTTATAAAGAGAAATACACATGGATATCATTTGCAGCAAGGAGTACAAGGAAGATAACTGTATGTGAATATTTCTGTAAGATGCAAAGCATGATTGGTTTGATGTCAAAAATTGGCATGCCAACATTTGGCAAATGCCAAATATTGGCTTGTGCTTGATTGGTTACGAATTTTACTTGACAGCCTCACAAGAAGTTGCCAATTTTTGGCAACTTTTGATATTGCCAATTGTTGGCTTGCCAAGCATTGGCAATGCCAAATGTTGGCACCAAACCAATTAGCCTCGCAATTTTCCATTTCCTATATTGCTGTGGTTATGTTTAAACAACTGGAATATGTAGGACCATCGAAGCATTCTGTGATGAAAAATGTATTGTTGGATCATCACTATCTCTACTTACTTTAAAAAATGCGTAAGGTTTCCTCTCCCGTCGAACCTGCGTTTCGCTCGTACCTTCATCCTCCGTCAGACATCTTTGGTAATCCAATAAATAGCAATAAATTCATGGTTCGTAAGCACATAAGTATCATCCTTATCTTTGGTAACCCAATAAAGATCAATCAAAAACACACATACCTATTTTGTCAGTTTAAGAAATATCAGAAAATATATGCTTTATAACTAGACCATAATATTATTTTGTTTTGCATCAAAATTTGTCCTGTATGGTCCTTTTATTGTGTTAAAAACATATTTGGTCCCGTGGCAACGCACAGGCACATACCTAGTTCAATTAAATAACTAGAATACTGGAATGACTCTTTGATAGTTCAGCTCTCTTTATTAAGGAAGGGGATTCGATTGGGATTGGAGTGTCCAAGAAGGTTGATATGGTTGATTGCATAAGGTGATATGACCATATGGCTGGGTTGAGTTGCTTGTTCGATTTTTGTTTGACAATCACACGCCCTGAGACAGCTAGTGGTGGCTCTGCATTCAGCAGCGTGCGGCTTTGTCCTCCCGTAGATAGATGCGCGTCTTGTGTGTTGAGTTTGCCTTGTGGCGTGTGCAATGATTATCAGTCTAACGACTAGTCTTGACTAGTCGTGCAACTGATCTAGTAGTCTCAATCTGATTATACACATGCTCAGTACTTTGAAGCGATCAATTTCCCGGTCCCCAATTTTTTTTGAGGCCTATGTGGAAAAAATGGATCTGAAAGGAATAAAAGGTGTGCATCAATTGGTGAGGCAGCTGCTGCCGCCTACGAAGTGGAGACCAGCAGGTGAGCTGCTTCGCCATGAACCTATATTGGCTTGAGTCTGTGTCCGCCGTCGGCGGCCGCTCGAATTCGTCCCGCCCGTTGCACATCTCAAGGTTGTGTAGATCAATCAAACAGCGTTGACCAACAAATTACCTCTCAGATCAACTATTGGTTACCTGAACCTGACGAAGGAGTAGGACACGACTAGCTTCTTCGTGTAGACTAGCTCGTTGAGTCGAGCGGTGGAGCGACTGGTCATCGACTAGTCTAGACTTGTCTGGTTGTTTGAGTCCATCAACCCAATTTGGGAGGGATAAGTGAGCAGAGCTCAGCCCGCGGGAGGGGAAAAAAATTGCAACCCTAACTTTCCAGGCTCGCTCCACAATGAGCCGCCTCACCCGGCACTAGGCCGCTACCACTGCCCATTGCCCTCCACTGCCGCTGCTACCCACCACCACCGACGGCGTCAGCGGCCAGGAGCATTACAATGCTCTCCCTTCATTGTTGGTTCTGCTCCTCCCCTGGATCCACCCCTCTGCTGTTGAGCTCCTCCCCTTGCTGCTCTACTATGCTGATGTGATCCTCCTCTGGATCAACTCAATTTTTATTGTATAATATATAGTATGTACTATGTTCTACATTACATACTAGCTATTAGTAGTTGATTACTGTAAATTGAGTACTACGGTACCATGTCGACTAGTTCAGCAGTAGTCTAGGCTAGTTACGATTAGTCTATGAGTCTCAACCTCGGCTCCACTCGTAATTCTTGGGCGTGTGTTGAGTGTGTCCATGAGTTGCGTGTGCCTTGTGTTGTTGGATGTTCATGAGTTTGCCTTGTGGGGTGTGTTGTTGTATGTCCATGAGTTTGCCTTGGGGCGTGAATGTTGTAATTCCCAGCTCCATGTAATGTTCATCCGATGGGGTGTGCTATATAGCTGTGAAGTCCTTGCGCCCCACCTTGTTTTAATCAAATGCAGGAAATCTTTCAAAAATGGTGCAGCTGATGAAAAGCGCACTTATGTAATGATATGTGCTTTTGTGTGCCTACGATCATATATCACATTTTTGATAGTGTTCTGTTATAACAGATATGGAGATGGTGCGTTTTTAAGTCCGGAAGATGAAAAGGTTGTGGTAGAAAAGGTTCTTGCTCACCACCCCCGTTTCGAAGACAAGATTGGTTGTGGACTTGATGCTATTATGGTGAGTTAGCATGATCGGTTCTCTTTACTAAGATAGACATGAGACCCTAGAACAAATCTATTTATTTATTTTTGCTTTGTTTCTTCATTGCCATGCTTGTATTATTAAATATATTATCTTCAGAAATTTATCATGTGCTTGTTAGAATATCTCAGAACCTTAGTGTGTGCAGTACTTTTGATTTCTTAGGAGGACCTCCATGAGCATAAGAATAGAACTGCAGTCTCGAGTCTCAACCATTCTCCTGTTTATTTGTCCAGAAATTTTATTATTTCTGTTGAGGCTCAATCTTGATAATGTGCAAGTTCACCTTGTGAGAGTAATCTTTTCACTTTGAACCTAAGCATATGTAAATTTTGTGGACATCTCCTAATCTGTGGCATGCCCATCATGTTTGTAGGTTAACAAACATCCTGATTTCAAGATGTCCAGATGCCTGTATGTGGTTAGAACAAATGGCGATTGGGCGGATTTCTCATACCGCAAGTGTCTCCGGGCGTACATCAAAGGGGCCTATCCATCCCATGCGGATAAGTTTATAAATAAACATCATCTAGTTCAGAGGCGGTCACATCTTGGTCTACTTCCTCCAAAGTAGAAACTACCTATATAATGTTGCCATTTTCAGGTGGCTGGCACCAAAAATCTGTTTTGGTCCTGCTTACTATCGACCCTCATGGTGCATTTTGCGTGTAGAGCTGGTCGCACCGTCTCCTTTAGCCTATGTTTGGTATGTCAAGTGAATGAGGTCACTGTCCAGGCTCTCTTTGAAAGCAATGTGCAATATCCACTTTGTTGCTAAATCATCTGGCACTAAATCCTTAAACGGCTATATTCACGCGTATGTGTTATTCGTATCAATGTTTCATGTGGGGTTAACTGTTAAAAGTGAGTCTTGACTCAGATTTTGACATTTCGTATTACGGCCAAATTTCAAGCTCTGGCCTGCGGCCCACCAATCAAAGGAAGATGGCCAATATAATATTTTATGTAGTTTCCTTTCCAATGGTTTCGTGCCTTCTTATCTTTCAGTTATACTGTTTATTTCCCTTGATACTATTCAGTTATAAGATGCCTATAGGTGCCTTTTCTGTTTATAACTGACCTGGGCAGTTTTCCTCAAGGAATTTTTTTGCTCCATACTGGATCACAAACAGGTCCTATCTCCCTCAAGGAATGTTTTAGTGTGTTTGTTCACTCATTTCGATCTATATGTAATCCATATTAAAATATCTTCGGTAGCTTCTCGCCTCGTGCTGGGTCCAGTTCGACGCCCTTCGTGTTGACGGGCTTTGAGGGCGAGGCATGTGCCGAGGTTGTGTCTCCGGTGCTACAGATCATGCCCGAGCTACAGATATTGTGTGGGGAACCTGCTTCGCCTCTGCCGACGGAGCAGCTCAAGTTGGGATCCTTCCAGGCTTCAGAGGTGGCCCTGGTGCCCTTACCACCCCCCGTGGAGCCTTGTCAAGTGTCAGACAGCCTATCACTCAGCGTCGTGGAGCATGGAGTTTCGGATGTTGCTGCCCTTCCCTCGCCTGTGACCATCAAGCAAGTGGTGCCTGTGAGTGGCATGACCATCGAGTCAAGTGTGTCGGCACCTGCTCCAAATTCTAATGCTCTCTTCGCAAAGGAGCTTTGTGACTTGCTTGCCAGCGTGGAGGTTGCTAAACCTGGTTTGGGTAGGTCAATTGCTTGCCTCCTAACTGGGACGCCAATAAGGGGCAAATCAAAGAAGGTCGGCAAAGGCAAGAGCGGTGCCATAGGCAAGACGAATGTGCTTGCTTGATGGATGATCTTCGATCTCTTGGCTCGTCCTCTTGGACTGGGTTGCCTTTGTGGTTTGGGAGGAGCATGATGTCTTGTGTCGAGGTGTTCTTCTTGGGTCATTTGGCGTGGTAGCAATGTCGAGGTTGGTTGTTGTTAGTTTGAAGGGGCGTATGTGTTGTTGTGGGGTTTCATGTCATGTGAGTAGTTCGTCTGTGGTACGTTTGTAATGGTTTTTGCATGATTTTCCATAATTAATTGGGCAATTCTTTTTTTCTTAATTAATCGATTGTTCAAAACCTCAGTTTTGAGCATCATCACAGCACTCGCCCTGAACCTCACACATATGAACCCAAACACCCCAATAAATATTAGGGCAGTGCTAGGGATGATCAGACTGCTGATCCCTAACGTTGCATTTTTACAGAAGCCTGGTGAAATAAGTTTTCACCTGATGCTGTTTATTTTCACATTTTCTTTCCGACACAACTTAAACTTGCTTCGAATCTAAAAGATTTCTTTTCAAACAAAGCAACTTGTTTTCAACGTACAGTAGAAAAGTTAGGGTCCCGTCCAATGACTAGTTTGCTTTGGTGTTGGAAAGTTTGCTTCGATTTAGTATATAATTTTGCTTCCAAATCATGACGATGCTATATTTAATCAACTACCAAAATGCTTCCATAGAATTATGGATTTTGTTCCCATCAAATAAAAAATTGTTTATTTCGAATGACAAGGCGGTATGCTTTCGCAGCTATGAATCATTGCTTCTGTTAAATGGAGAATTTGCTTTGATTTAGTATATATTTTGCTTCCAAATCATGATGATGCTATATTTAATCAACTACCAAAAATGCTTCCATAGAATTATGGATTTTGTTTCCATCAAGTAGAAAATTGTTTGCGAACCAACCTGTGGTTGAGATGGTTAGGTGGACAGTGATATCCCCAACCCACCAGGGTTCAAATCCTGGTGCTCGCATTATTCCTGAATTTATTTCAGAATTTCCGGCGATGCGCTTTTAGTAGGAGGAGACGTTCCCGTCGATGACGAGGCGTCTACGGTGACTTCGTGTGCATCCATTGAGAGGACCCATGCAACTATTTTCTCCACCTCAGCACGTCCATCTTTTACGCCGACAACGTCATGCCATGAGGCCATTTTGAGGAGGCATAGAGAACCAATGAACCATGGTTGCCACTGTGTAATTGGATGAACCGTCTCACATGCACCGCGAGCTCGCCATCGTCAACAACCTAACTGCGTTTTGGGCTTTTGGCCCTAGCACACTTGGCATCTTTATTTCATGCCGGGTTGTAGCACAAAGTCTGTATAGTAAAAGCATCAGGGAGAAACAATGAAGCACATACTAGCAATAGTTGAGACAAAAATTGGGTCAATGAAGCAACGCCAGCAGCAATTGAAGCACACGCAGGTAACGGGTGACGCAAAACTTCACTATTAGTTACTAAAAGTACATAGCTTCAATGGTCGTAGCAAGAATAATTACCATAGAAACATATGCTACAAGAAATCAAAGTAGGAAGCATGCCTAACACAAAGCAACTATTTGATGCTCTCATGTAGGGGTGCAGGACGGCGTCCCGCTTAGACCCGCATAAGTCGAATGGCAATACAATTTAAGCTAATCCACCCAAACTCAATTACTAGAACTAAACTGTCTGTATACGAAGCGAGGCAGATCGGGCGCCACGCTGCACCCCTACTCTCATGCACTAGAAGCATAGAAATTTTATTTTAGATTGCCGGACAAGATTTAGGTGCACAAGTTTAAGGTATGCCTAACATTGTTGTGCGCTACATTAAACCTCTACATTAGGAGCATGTATATGGTACAAATCAAGAAAGAATGATTAACCAGAAGCACTAGGCAAATAAATCCATTCACATCGAAAAGCAAATCAAGATAGAGGATATCTAAGCACAGGCGCGTTGCAACCGATCTAGACGTCCGAGCACACATGGGTTGTGGACTTGTGGTACCTTCACCTGGATGCACCAACGCACGGATACACGGGAGCTTTCGACGTAATGATGCACCAAAGGAACTACGTTGATGGCGGCTTCCACTCAAGCACGAACAAGGCAACAACTAGCATAGCACAGCCACGCACGGCAAGTCTAACGCGAGCGCCTGGTTCTTGTTTGAATGAAAAGATTAACTTGTCTTGATTGATAGAAATAGTACAGCTTATATATGTTTGGAAGAGACGCATCGCACAAGATGCGATGGTTGGAACCGATGCAACGGTTAGAGGAGAGGGGAAAAGAGATGTGTCGGTTGCTACAAGACGCCTGCATGCCGCAGGACAAGGGGAGATTTCCCTCTAATTAATATGCGTTAACTAATCACAACACTTCCCCTAATCTACACTTGTCCATATAGAATCGTCATATAATCATCAGGTAGAATCGTCATCTTGAAAGATTGTCCAGGTTGCATCATCATCTCAAAAGGATTCTTCTCCGGTGATTCTTCATTAATATACTTGATGAGAACCTGAAACATAAAACTCACAGAGAGAAAGAAAAGTAATATGATACTTCAAACAGGTACAGTTCAGGGAGACACTCCCCCTGATTCTTGCAAGTCCCGAAGTCGTCGCATACCAATTCCATGAACATATTTCTGAAATGTAGAATTTGGTAGAGACTTGGTAAATAAATCAGCAAGATTTTCACATGATTTAATTTGCAAGATGTTTATTTCTCCCTTTTTCTGAAGAACATGGGGGAAAAACCACTTAGGCGAAATATGCTTAGTGATATTACTCTTGATGTATCCTGTTTGCATCTGTGCAACACAAGCCGCATTATCTTCGTAGATAATGGTAGGTGATTCTATAGAACCAATTCCACATGACTTTTGTATGTGGTTTATCATTCTGCGAAGCCACACACATTCGCGTGATGCCTCAAATAATGGAATTATTTCAGAATGATTGGTAGATGTTGCCACCAGAGTCTGTTTAGAAGACTTCCATGATATGGCAGTTCCACCATGTAGGAACACAAAGCCGGACTGCGATCTGGCATTATGGGGATCAAATAAATAGCCAGCATCGGTGTATCCAATCATATCAGAGTCCTGATTTCTCCGGAACTGAAAGAATAGGCCAAGATCCTTTGTGCCTTGGAGATATCGAAAGATATTCTTAACTCCGGACCAATGGCGTTTGGTGGGAGCAGCGCTATGTCTAGCAAGTAGATTTACTACAAATGCGAGGTCAGGTCTGGTGCAATTTGCAAGATACGTGAGCGCTCCAACGGCACTAAGATATGGAACCTCATGTCCCAATATTTCTTCTCCATCGTCCCTTGGCCTGAACGGATCTTTCTCTACGTCTAGAGAGCGAACCACCACGGGAGTTTTAGATGGGTAGGATTTGTCCATATTGAATTTCTCCAATATTTTCTGGATATAAGCAGCTTGGTATACCATGATTCCTGAGGGAAGGTGCTCAAATTGAATACCTAAGCAAAATTTGGTTTTACCCAAATCCTTCATCTCAAATTCCATCTTTAGGTGATTGCGTGCTTCATCAATGTCATGTATGTTGCCAATGATGTTGAGGTCATCGACGTACACTGAAATGATGCAAAATCCTGTAGAGGACTTTTTGATAAAGACACATGGGCAATCACTACTATTGGAGTAGCCTTTTTGTAGAAGGAACTCACTAAGTCGGTTGTACCACATCCGGCCCGACTGTCTTAAGCCATATATTGACTTATTAAGTTTTACACAATACATGTTGCGTTTTGCGCTTGTATTCGGGATAGATATTCCGTCAGGAACCTTCATATACATGTCCGAATCTAGTGATCCGTAAAGATATGCGGTCACGACATCCATCAACTGCATAGATAGACGGTTTTGCACTGCCAAAGATATAAGATATCGGAACCACTCATTACAGGAGAATATGTCTCATTGAAATCAATGTCGGGTCTCTGCGTGAACCCTTGTGCTACGAGCCTTGCTTTGTATCTCACCACCTCATTGTTCTCATTCCGTTTCCGGAGAAAAACCCATTTGTATCCGACGGGGAAAACATTGGGAGGTGTCGGTATTGCTTCAGTGAATACCTTTCTTTTGTTAAGCGAGGCAATTTCTGCTTGTATTGCGTCCTTCCATTTAGGCCAGTCGGAGCGCTTTTGGCACTCAACGATGGTCTTTGGATCATGATCAGTGAGAAGGATATCTGCAATTTTTTCAGCAAAATAAATGTCGACAGTCGTAGACTTACGATCAAAAGATTCTCCAGAATCGATGTAGTTGATGGAAATTTCCTGCACTCCTAGTGACTCTTCATGATTTCCCAATACGCGTGAGTCTGGGTGTTCCGATGGCCCAGCCAGTGTGTGCAAACTGAAGCTGGGTTGTGGAGGTTGGCCTTCCACTGGGTGTATACTACCCATAAGGTGTTTGTCAACGTTGAGCTGACTTGCATTTACTGACTCCGAGGTTTTTCTCCTCGATTTCCTTTGTTGCTTGCTGGAAGCTTGTTCTAGGTCAGAGGCCGTACTACTCCCCCTCTTTTTAGGAACAGGGAGTTGAGTGGTTTTTATTGGTACCTCCACTCTTTCGGGCGCATTTCTGGCCGGGTTTAAGGACTTTGTAACACCTTTTAGATCAGTAAATGAATCTGGCAGGTTATTTGCAAGATGTTGCAAATTAATGATTTTTCGAACTTGGAGTTCGGTCTCTTGTGTACGTGGATCAGAGGACGAAATGGCTTGAGCATTCCAATCAATTTCCGGGCATTCTTTCTGGTACTTGAAGTCTCCCCCTAATGCCGGAAAGTGTTCCTCATTAAATATACAATCAGCGTGACGGGCTGTGAACAGGTCCCCAGTAAGGGGTTCCAGGTACTTAATAATCGACGGTGATTTGTACCCCACATAGATCCCCAATTTCCTATGTGGGCCCATGGATGTCCGCTGTGGTGGTGAGATCGGGATGTATGCAGCACATCCGAACTTACGCAGACGGGAAATGCTAGGAGGATTTCCACGTACCAATTGCAGAGGGGAAGTACTGTGATATGCAGTAGGCCTCAATTGTATCAAGTCAGCAGCGTGTAGAACCACATGACCCCAACAAGAGGTTGGCAAGCTGCAATTCATTAACAAATGTCTTGCAATGAGTTTGATCCTTTTAATCAATGATTCAGCCAAACCATTTTGTGTATGGACATATGGAACGGATTGCTGAACTTCAATCCCCAGGGCCATGCAATAATCATTGAAAGCACGTGAGGAGAATTCTGCAGCGTTGTCCATGCGAATTGTCTTAATTCGACTTTCTGGATAATGGGCTTGTAACTTAATGACTTGCCTCATTATCTTGGCAAATGCATGGTTTTGTGTGGACAGAAGACACACGTGTGACCATCGTGTAGATGCATCAATTAGAACCATGAAGTACCGAAAAGGTCCAGATAATGGTTGGATGGGACCACAAATGTCTCCTTGAATACGTTCAAGAAACTGAAGTGGTTCAGCTTGTATTTTGAGGTGAGAGGGTCTCAAAATTAGCTTTCCCGTGGCACAAGATGTGCACACAAAGTCTGAAGATTGAGGAAATTTTGACTCAAGCAAATTATGACCAATGGAATTGCTAGTAATTTTTCTCATCATCCCGATCCCGGAATGGCCTAGGCGATCATGCCAGGTTTGAAATGCGTCAACATTTTGAAAAATTACTTTGTATGCAACATGTTCTACGGGTTTGATGTACGTATAGTACAAACCTGACGATAGAGAAAGAATTTTTTCATGTACCTGCTTGCCATATCCATGATCTTTGGTGAAGAGTAGATACTCCTCTTTGTTGTCTTCATGAGTTTCAATGTGAAAGCCATTTTTACGGATATCTCGATAACTGATCAGGGTACGTGATGAGTCGGGATACAACAAAGCATCCTCAATTGTCACTTGTATACCACTTGGGAGGGTAAATATGGCACGTCCAGTGCCAACGATTACCGTATCGCGTCCAGCAATAGTTAGAATATCTCCATTCATCTTTTTCAGAGTTTGAAAATATTTCATCTCCCTCAGTATGGAGTTTGTGGTTGCACTATCCACAAGGCATAATTCCTCTTCCATCGGATTGTCACCGTAGAGAACTATATATAAAACAAAGAACTTTCAATAAGAAAATCTCATGTAAATACATAGAATACAATCTTATTTATATCAAATATGTTAGTACAATTACAATCTTATTATATCAAATGTGCTGATACAATATAAGGACAACAACAATACTTATATTCTTATTACAACATCACAAATGGACATAGCTAAATAGATCACTATGGAGATTGTGGGACTAGTCAAAGTCTCCAAACACTTCGTTTGAGGTGTACTCAATCATCATGTTTTCCGTGTCAGCAAGGTCCTCTGGCTGATGGAACGCAATGGTGTTGCTCGGTCCAGGAGGAACGTCGTGCGAACTACCGGCTCCATTGGTGATGTCTGAATGAAGGTTGAAATTGGCTCCGAACCTCTTCCCTTGAGGTGCTTTGCGTCCCTGAGATTGCTGGTACAACATAACCAGATGCTTTGGGATCTTGCACTTGTCGGTGGGGTGCGTGTAGCATCCACACTTGTTGCAAAGCAGAGATTTATCATGCTTGGGCTTTGCAGTGCCTTTTCCCTTGTCTGAGTTCCTAGACCTCCTGTTCCTAATGCGCTTTCGCTTGTTCTGGACATTTGATTGATTGCCTCTAAAGGCACCATCAAACTTCTGTCTATTCGCGACATTCATATGAACTTCAGGTAAAGGTTGTGCCCCAACTGGGCGTTGAGAGCCATTCTTAGCGAGTAGCTCATCATGCTTTTCAGCCTAAAGTAACATATGAATAAGCTCCGAATAGACAGTATAGTTGCGAGCACGGTATTGCTGCTGGAGGATCCTGTCTGAAGGGAGCATTGTAGATAAAGTTTTCTCTATCTTCTCCGCATCAGTAGGTTCCTTCCCGCAAAAGCGCAGTTTGGAACTTATCTTATGAACCTTGTGGTTGTACTCACCGATGGACTTGAAATCCTGAAGACGAAGGTGAGTCCAATCATGGAGTGCTTCTGGCAGGACAACTGCCTTCTGTTGTTCATATCTTGTTTTGAGGGCTAGAAACAGAGTACTGGGAGATTCCTCCTCTAAGTACTTAGACTTAAGATCTGGGTGAATATGATGCCTTATGATGTATAAAGCTGCATAGTTTTGTTGTTCTGTCAGTGGCGTGGTTCCGGCCGGTAGAGGAGTCTCCGGGTCCTGGATTGCACGCGCTATCCCACGGGAAGCAAGACTGATCTTGACGTCCATGGCCCATGTAGGGTAGTTGTGGCCATTGAGGGTAAGCTCCTCAAATTCTTTTGCGGGCATCGTTTACCTACATGGATGAACCAGAGATAATTAATTTACTGAGGGTAAATTAAAAACCATCATGGTTGTATTGTAATAATGGTGCAAAATTTGATACTCAAGTGAAGAACTTGAATAATGTAGACCTCAATTGATTGAACATAACACGTCCAAGATCGCATGGATCTCACAGTAATAGGCTACATAATCTGACAATGTCAGTAGATGCATTTGTTTCTATTACTGTGTGTATGTTATCAATTCAAATATAAGGAAATGCATATTCAAGGTAATCATTTGTCGAATTGGACAAAATATAGACCGTGATTCCAAATATAATGAGGGAGGCGTGTATCAAAAATTTGCAAGTTTGTTGTACGAGAGAAATTAATCTCAATCGTTGGAACATGTTCTAGAAAATTGGAATGTGGTAAACACATTGAACATGACATTTCTAGATAATGTTGGTCCTTTATTTACATTATCAAATACATTACATAATGTAAACAGCCTACAAATATTTACACAAGTCCTAAAATAGAGTAAATCTAAATACCAGACTAGAATGTAAATAACTACATGTACATAGGCTAAACAGTACTAAAACAGTGATAAATTACTGCTACAACTACTGTTAAAAGGATTAAACAGAAGAAAGAAAGAGAAATTTCTGCAATTCAGCCCGTAGCCAGGGACTATCTGGGCACAGGCCCAAAGCCCACGTGGAGTGGGGGCGGTCGGCTGGCCTTTATACGGCTGGTGATTAGGGATCGAGGGATCCCAATCCTCCCGACCAACTCCTGTGCGCCGCCACCCCCACACACTCCATTGCTGCTGCTCACAAAGTGGTCATCGACGTGCCTCCTTCTTCCTCGGACGAGGAGATGTAGACGACGCCGGCAGGGACGCCGTTCGGCAGATCGGAGGCAAGGTCGGAGCGACGACTTGGGCGGCGGTCGATGGCGGCGATAGCGCGGCCGAAGAGGCGGCGGCGACCGTCCATGCTCGCGGAGTCCAGGAGGCGTGGTCGGGCGGCCGTACGCGGGGGCGGCGGTGCCTCGTCCGGGACGGTGTTGTCGGCGCCCGGAGGCTCGACAGCGACGCGACTCGGGCCGGCGTCCTCGTCTGCAGGCGGCGCCACCAGCGTCGGTCCAGCGCCTTGGCTCGCCACTGAAGCGCCGTTGGGGAACGGCACGAAGACGAAGAATCCCGGCTCATCAGCCGGCGCCGGAGGCGGAGGCGGAATCCGAAAGGGAGCCGCGAGCCTGGGCTCGGGGTTACCATCTCCTACGCAGGCGGAGCCGGCCACCGTTGGGGCGTGGTCGCCGCGAGCAGCAGCGCGATGGCCGTGTC
This sequence comes from Triticum aestivum, assembly GCF_018294505.1. Taxonomy (NCBI): domain Eukaryota; kingdom Viridiplantae; phylum Streptophyta; class Magnoliopsida; order Poales; family Poaceae; genus Triticum; species Triticum aestivum. The sequence goes on from NC_057806.1 coordinate 343,484,726, forward strand.
CAGGTGCGCGGAGGCCACGTCCAGGGCCGCGTAGAGCAGCATGGTGGCCTTTTCCAGCGCCACGACGTCCAAAACGGCGGGGGCGGTGCACAGCCCGGCGAAGTCAGCGACGCCCGCCTACTTGATGATGGCGACGGGCGGCGAAACGGCGACGGCGGCCGTCCTCACGGATGAGGCGGAGGAAGAAAGAGATGAGTCCAGGCATCTCACCGTTGGCGAGGCCTTCGTGTGCTCTCGGCAGAGCGTGCGTGATAACGTGTTTGAATGAAAAGATTAACTTGTCTTGATTGATAGAAATAGTACAGCTTATATATGTTTGGAAGAGACGCATCGCACAAGACGCGATGGTTGGAACGACAAGGGGAGATTTCCCTCTAATTAATATGCGCTAACTAATCACAACAGTTCTACTCCCTGGCATTGCTGCTGATTTTGGCCTCCACGAAGCAAATTCATGGCCAAACCAGCCGAATGATAGTATAGCACAGGGCGGTCACATGAAATAAAGAGAGAACCCCAGGATCAAATATATCCTGCCAGGACTAGCACATTGCATCTCATTCATGTCCAGAAGCATCACATTAACCATGCACATGTCAAACGAACATCACATTAACATCACTTGTAACCTCTCTACAAAGTCACATGGGGCACAGGCACAGAAGGCCCAAAAAACAGTCCGGTTGAGCTGCAGTGGTGGACTTGACACCACTGATTCAGCAGATCGCACTTTCTCCAACACACCGCGCTCAGGCGGTAAAACATGGTTTACCCTGCATCATCCTTGGCCCCTGTCAAGCATCACATGCAAAAACCGAAGGGCCCTAGAAACGTTGTGCAACGAAAAAACCACTAGGACTTGAGAAGCAGGAAAGGGCGACCCGCCCCTAGGACGGCGCCAGAAACCCTACAAAACAAGTAAAAACATGCCGCTACTGCCCAGCAGACGGCTTGCTCGACAGCCTACGCTTGTACCGCTTGAGAACTGAAGCCAGGTTCTCCTTCCCTTTAGGAAAAGCTACGTCTCCTGCGGCTGTTCCGCTTCGACCCTTGCGTCCACAGATAGCTACTTCCACGTCCCTGATCGTCTCCAAGATGGCAGCTGAAGTGGTGAAGGTGCCAGAAATGGGCCTGGCACCCGGGCCTGTTATCTGAAGGCATGCGCACCCGGTGAGAGGTTTCCGGGGCTTGGAAAAGGCGGGTTCAATGATTCCCTGCGTAAGGTAGATATATAACATCAGCAAAAACCAAGCAAAATGAACCCAGTAAGAGTAGGTGTTTTGCCTCTGCATTCTCACAGCAGCACAATCTAACAATCCAATACAACTGAGCAAACAAAGCCCGTTATTTATGTTTGTCTTTTTCTCAAGGAGAAATCGCAAGAGAGATGCCAAGTTGAGAATTAAGGTAAGTTTGTTCCACTTGTGGATTATATACAACTATAAGTCAAACTCCAATCTATGCAAATGCCATATATAGTAGTGGGTCAGTTTATTTGCATCGTCAAGTACTCCCAACAGCATAGCAAGTTGATATGTGCCCAACTTGCTATGCTCAAATAAATATGCATTTAAAGTAACTTAATGGAAGGTGAGGTTAATTTTCAAAGTAATGCAGTCAGGATGCTTATATAACCTTTGCTACATGGATGAGTCAACCAATGCCTGGATCCTTCTTTCAGGGGTAGCCACATTTTGCACTCCTAGTCCACAGATCCAAACAGAAACTAGCCCCTTTTATACGGGAAATACACAGGAGCACATGGGTGCTCCACCCCCTATACAAAAATTAAATTAAAAAATACCAGGAAAATTAAAAAAAACTGAAATTTTGGGATATCAAACTTGGGTGCCCAATCTACTCGCGTATGAAGTTTCATAGAAAAATACCAGGAAATGTATCCGCAGCGAAGAAAATACAGTCCAAACTAAAATCCATCCAAACCGGTTTTTTTCGGTACATAGGATTTCTTTGTCTTTTTTGCCATGGATATGTTTTCTGGTATTTTTTCACGAAATTTCACATGAATGTAGATTGGGCACCCAGGTTTCATATCCCAAAATCCCAGATTTTTTTTGAAATTTTCCTGGTATTTTTTTGAACTTAATGTTCATATAGGTGTGGAGCACCCAGGTGCTACAAATCCTCTTCCCTTTTATAATCTCTTTTGTACATTCTCTATAATCTCCCCCTGCTCTCCTTGTATTTTTGTTAGCTGCTCTCACCTCAACCCCCCTGCTTTCCTTCCCCTGACCTATGTAAATAGCTTGTATAGTTGATCCCTAACTTACTATAATAATAATAAAAATCAGTGGGGGCCTTTCCCGCTGTCATTTGCCCTAAAAAAACATTTTAATGGTAAAAGTACATAAGACGAAGGAATCACCTGAAGACGGTTCAGAACATATGTGTACTTCCCCCAAAGTTCCGGTCTACTTTCCACAAGGGAAAGATCCAGTACCCGGCGGATACACCAGACACCAAAACTAACAACCAGGGTAGCCTGCCAAACGCAGGTTTCACCACAACCGCGCATGCGCAGAAGATCAGCCGACAACAGATTCTCAGTTGTTTCTTGTGAAAGTCTCTCAGCTGCTGCAACTTGATCAATTAAATTTTCATCACAACCACCATTTTGCCTAAAGAGCCCTCCTGATCCTTCCAGTTTCAAGATATTCATGATGCAGAGCCTAAGACATTGAAGAAGCTCTGCCTCACACTCTGTGTAAGAGGAATCATCCTTTGTCATGCCACTTGATCTCTGGCCAGTGTTCACCTCGCTCTTATTCAATTCTGCACTTGACATACCAAACAGCTGTTCAAACGGTTGTTGGGCCCAAAGGGATTTATTGTTGGGGTTCATACCCAACTGCATAGAAAGGACATCTCTTTGGAGATTATGTTGTGAGCGCTCATTAAATGCAATTTGGGCTTTGGACCTGGCTGCCGACTCCACATATTGTGATCTCTCAGATGCCAGCTTACTTGGGTATGCTTGATTTCCGGCAGCACCACCAAAATTTGCTTCGTTCAACGCAGCCTTTCTGCTTGCAGCAATTACTGCAGATATGTCAGGTGAACTGTGATACTTCTTTGAGTATCCAGGTGAGCCAACACTTTCACTTTCATCAACAGAGGTAGAATCATAATAAGGTCTCTCGACCGTTGCATTGAAGCGATTCATTGCTGGGCTTTGTGGAGAGTTAGCTCCCAATGAACCCCGTAAATTTTGGTTGCGGGCATGCATAACAGGATCAGCATAGTTAGGAAAAGAATGTTCAGATAACCTAGGAACCCGTCTTGGATCCAGGGGGATGTTAGAGTGCTGATTTCTACTTGCATTCATCCCTCTCAAATATGCCAGCTGATATCCATGAATAGTAGCAGGCTGATAGAACTGATTATCAGAGTAAGATGGCATATTGAAATTTGAATAGTATTTTGGATTTTGCTCAAGTAAGCTGCTGCTTGAACTCAAAATGTCTGTATATGGTGAATTCATGTTCTGAGACCAGTTGGATGAACCCATTGGACCCATCTGATGCCCAGAACTCCAGTCTAGACTACGGATATCCTTATCACGGGACATCGAGTCCCACGAGTTCAGTGAGGTAGCTGATGCTCGCAGCGCATCTCTCATCAAGGGGCTCTTTGAAGCTTCAATGGTTTGGTTATCAGCCCTCACAGCAGAATTAGCTGCTCTCAAGTCCAGTCCGAGCAAAAAGTTATACCTTTTTTCATTAGCATCTTGTGTAAGCTTACCATGATAATCAAAAAGATGCCCCCAGAACTCGTCAAGATGTGCTGCTAACTGCTTCCTTGCAGCACGGCCCAAACCAGACTGTGTCGAGAGGCTGCCACTGCCAGCATCAGAGTCTTTTCCCCTGCTGAAAGTAAGAGATGGTGGACCATCAGGATTGGAAGGTGCTCTGCCTCCAGCAGACTTCTCATGTTCCAAATTATGTGAGGCAACACTATCCTTGTCCCTGCAAACTTCTGCTACTACTTCAACATCTTTTTCAGTTGCGCTCTTCCGTTTGATGTTCTCTGCATGAATATGTTCTACTTCACTGGCTGTAGAAACCTTTGGTACCGACTCTGTCCAGTCAGCCACACAAACTGGTTTTGGCTCTTCATGGTAGACAGGTGGTGAGGGTTGAGCTTTAGGAGTACTCACTGCATAAGCAGTTGATTGTTGACTGTCAGGATCAGACTCTACAGTGGTGTCAGAACTTTCAGTATGCTCCAAAGCTGATTTCTGATGACTTTGATGACTTTCCATTGGATCCCTGAGAATAGCATCAGTAGAAGACCTTTGAACTTCTTCATGGGCAACATCTTCCAGAAAAACATCTTCTCTATGGTGAGTACTGCCCAATGGTTCTCTCTGAGAGTGCATAGAGAACTCCAGAGTTTCAGCTTCATTACTTGCAGACTTCAGTGGAGTAACAGCCAGAAACAGTGTAAACAGAAGACATGAACATGAAATTAGGACGATAAGAGTATATGGAAGTACAACAGGGCTCCCGGTGTTCCCTTTCATGCTGTTTGTCCAGGTGCTATCACCAAACAGGATTTCTGCCTTGAAAATGATGTTTGTAAATAGCATGAGAAGAAATGCGAGAAAGGCCAATATTTCAACAGATGAAGATATTCTGTAGTTGCCCATTATTGATCTTGAGGAAGCAACCCGGAAAACAGGTATAACAGACGCAGGAAGGAGCATAGCCTGGATGACTGGACAGATGATAATTAACTGATATATCGCTTCTGAGCCCGCAACCTTTGCATAGTAGATTGTAGGAATCATGGCAAAAACCTTGAGTAGCAGATGATGTGCCGAAAGAGAAAGGTTTATACCAAAGAAATTCTCTACAATTGCATGGCTACCAATAATAGATGACAGTGAGACGATGTGGCTCGAAAGGAGAAGAACCATTAAGAACACAAGCGGCGCTGCAGGATTCATGAATATCTGCAGAAGACAAGATTCAGAAAAACTCAGAATATAACTTCAATGCAGGACTGAAATAAAAAAAGGCAATGTCGCAAATAATTCAATATGTGGGATAGGGGGGACATGTCAGATACAAAACTTAAAAGGTAAGTAGGAAGTACAGAAAGGAAGACACGGACCTGGTTCATTAGCTCTACAACATCTTGAAAGGTCAGGAGCAGTGTATCACCGGATCCAACTGCTGCTGAGCTTATCAGAACATAGTTCACAAGAAAAACCCCAGAAAAAATAAATAAGATCGAAACAAGGTGGTCATGAAATAAGGCCCCAAGTGTAACAGGGGATCTTCTTTGAGCCTGCACATATGATATTCAAATTAACATAAACAAGGTAAAGGGGGTACAATATGCAGAGTACAAATTAAGCAAAATAAACTTGTTTCTCGAATCAACAAATGAAGATGTACTTGATGTGTTATATAACTGTTTGAATTTCCAGACCTCGTAAGTCAAAGTCATAACCACATAGGGACAGGCTGCAGAATGCTGGTGTTTTAGCTATCATTTTGTTTACTGAGAAGTCCAACTGATTATCCATAAATCAAGTTGAGTTTTTCATCACACTTCATGTAAGGTAGCATGAACAGGTTTGCCTTTTCCTTTTGTGAGAAAACAAGAACATAAATTACATATCTTCTATCATGCCTGCGCACAGACGCACACAATTCTTTTAGGGATTAACAAACCACACCAGTATATCATACCACAAAGTCATCACTGGTAACAAGGACTCGGGATCTAAACTTATATGGCTTAGTGGGGTGTTTACAGACTAAGATTGATCTTGTCTAACAAAATGCAACATGGATACTGGTTAGTTAAGATTGTGTGATAACTCTGCTGAGAGGGAGAGAATTGTGCTGTTCACAAGTACGGAGTATATGCCTACCCATTACCGGAAAAGGGGTATATACAAGCCTTGCATGAGCCAACCTAGACTAACAGACCTATACACATGTGGTACAAACTCAAGGTGGATCTGAGCCACCTAGTTTTAGGGTACAAAAGTATGAAAGCTATGTTGGTATCCATTATGAGCGGTGAGCCGGTGAGAAATCTGTAACTTAAAAGTCTTGAAGGTCAAACAGAAAATACTGAAGATCGTTGACTGCTAAGAGTGAGAACGCATGAAGGCGCCATATCAAATTACTGAAGGGAAAGCCTTACATTGGGCCAAACGGGCCTACAGGCATCTGCACTTAAAAACTTCCAATGGAAGATAAGGTGCTATTGATGTGAAACCAGCACAACAAGAATTCCAACAGTTTGTACTTTTTCTGGTGATGAAAAAACCAGCTTTGTATCGTCTATGATGTATTTAGTACTGTCAGTGGTATAAGTTGATACATCTCAAGAAAAAGGTGGCATAACTTGATTGACAAAATATGGAATGTCGTAAACACCATACACGGCACATTCCGAATTATATAAGTTTAAACACAGCCACACGAACTTGATATGGAACTGAAGACAAGTTTAAAAAAAATTAAGGGCCCCAAATGTAACTAATGCACCACACTACCTGAATATCTTTCAAGTGACCATGAACAAGAAACACGGAAAGTACTTACCTGTACAAATGATGAATGAACATAGAAGTTGTGCGCTATTACATTTCCACCCAGAAGTGCCATGAGCGAGTAGGCACTTTCACCACTCAACTTGGGGAACATCACATCCATATCGAGAGGAACTCTTGGTTGACTGACCAATAAACCAAGCACGAAACAAACAAGTGCGAGACCTGCTATGCAGGCATTGAATATTCCAGCCATCTTCTTGTCCTGTAATGGGCAGAAGCAGGAGCCAAGCGCACGTAAGAATTTGAGAAGGTTCCTTGTACGAGATGCAGTTTTTATTAAAATTACCAGATGGGAGATCGCATATGGTAGTAGATTAACTGCAAAGCTTGCAAACCATATGCCTGTGACAAGGTCATCGTACTCGAATACAAGGTTAAACCCCATTGCAATGCCTGATATCTGAAATAACCAAACATCACCGTCAGACCATCAAAATTTTGGAACTTGGGAACCAGTAACATCACATGCTTTGGCAAGTTAATGCATGTATCACATAGGAAAAGAAAATTTCCGGAATGAAGCACTGACAGAACATATAGATTTGTGAAAAGTGCCTAGACATACCATGGTAATCTCTGCAGTTAACAAGGACAGCAATGCCTGAACACCAAGGCCAACACATATTGGCTGACTGTACTCCTGGACGCATATCTTCATGTTCATGTACAAGTATTGCAACAAAACAAAAATCAAATTCCCGTAGAACGAATTCGATGCATACAGCTGAATGATACAGAACAATAAAGGACAACATTTATTTATTTATTTGAAAGGAAAAGGACAGCATTTTATTTATTTATTTGAAAGGAAATGGACAACATTTAGAAAGAGCTGAATTCTCTAAAGGTAAAGGGAGCCAAAAAAAAGAGGAACTTTGGGTGGGTGATTGCTGGTTGCTGCCTGCGTGCGGCTGTGGGGTAATGCCTTTTGGCTTTGGGGGCGTGATTTTGCTCAAGTTTGCTACCTGCGTGCAGTTCTGGATAGTGTTCCTCTGGTTTTGGGGGCACTGATTATTCATGTACACTACCCAGCTTTACCTTTCAGTTTGTAAGAAACTTTGTGTTTTCGAATGGCCGGGTAACGAAAATTTACCTTTTGTCTTAAAAAACAAAGAGGAACTTTGATTACATGGGAGCTATTGTATCATTGGAGATCACCGTCAATCGTATCTAGGTCATCCATGGCGACTCGCTAGAGCTGTTTGAATAACTCTGCAAAGCAAGACGAAGAAGGAAGCGAGGAGAGTGGTGGTTACCTGGGCAAGATTCTTGGTAGTGACCATGCCGATGCATATGGAGAGGTACTGGCAGAGGACGGCGGAGAAGTTGAAGAGCAGCACGAGCAGCACGAGATCATAGCCGAAGCGAGAGCCGGCGTCCACGGTGGTGACCCACTTGCCGAGGTCGATGTACCCAATCGAGATGAAGAGCGCCGGGCCAAGCGTGCGGAAAAGGTTGCTCCGGCCGCCATCTTCGGCTCCCAGGGACTGTGCTAAGCTCCGGACGCCGTCCATGGCGGGCGGAGCGAGAAGAAGCGCGCTAGCAACGAACCCAGAGACGGCGGCGAGCAGGCGGGATCCCGGCTGGCACTAGACTAGCACAGCCAGCGATCTGCGTGACGGGGAGGACGGATCGGATCGGGGGTCGCGGGCTTGGTTGCCTAGGGGTGCGGGCTGGGATCGTGGGGAATGGCGGGGAGGAGGAGAGGAGCGGAGCAGGACGAGGAGGAGAGGAGGCAGGGGGGCAGACGCAGGAGCATGAGAGGGGAGGGGGGCGGGGTGAGGAGGGCGGAGAGGTAGGGGAGGGGCAGGGGCATGGATGGAGAAGGGGGAGGAAGAAGAGTGATGGTGGACTGATGGGAGATGGGTTCTTGGGGTCGGGGAAGATGGGGGAGAGATTGGAGGGGATTCTCTGTGGCTCAGCTGTGTCTGCTGGTGTCAGGTGAGGGATCTCGTGTGGCTGTTGTTGCTGCTGCTGTTGTTGTTTTTACCATCATCTCCTCCTTTATTCATGTGTTAGAAGAGTAATATCGCTTACAAGTATTGGGATGATTGCACTAGAGGTAAAATCTATCCCTAATTTAGGAGGAGAAAACTCAGCTATCCTAGCTAACCCGTGAGCTGCCTAGTTACTCTCTTTGATACCGTGATTATGGATTACATGATTAAAATTCAAGGACGTGAACTAGCAATCATCAAAGATGACACTAGCAATTGAAGAAGAGCTGCCATCTAATTTTTTTAAACCCCTCCACGCTGTCAGAATTGATCTCAGTCTTACTGCATCCCTTGTACGAGCTAGATTCATGCCAAATCTAACTGGCGGTATCCTCTGTCGTGAAAGAATCAAAGCATATATCAATTTCTGCATTTGCAGCACTAATGAACTTCCAATTGTGATACTGGAGCACTATATCAATTGATCCCTCGAGTGTATTCATATCCAACCCGGCACCAACATTTAGTTTCACATAATCGTAACTTGGATTCACCCAACCACCAACTCTCCGCATTGGTTTCGGACTGCATAAAATTATGAAATTTGTCGCAAGTCCTCTCACTATCTAATCTACTTGGGTTGCACTTTGAGGTTCTTCTTCATTGGTAAATTTTTGATGCTTATATCACAAATACCAAGATGTGGTTGCCGCTGTTTCTCTCAACTTAGGTAGACCTAATATATGAACTCATGCTTCTTCATACACAGCGAGTGCTCTATTATAGCCTCACCGGTCTTGTCCACATCTAGCACCTTTTTGATAATATCCTAGATGCCAAGCAACTTACAAACATCCCACGCAAGATTCATGCCAAATGTAACCATGATAGCCTCTCACGTGAAAGAATCAAAAGCATATATCAATTTCTGCATTTGCGACACCAATGAACTTCTAATTATGATACTGGAGCACTGCGCCAATTGATCCCTCAAGTGTATTCATATCCAACCCAGCACCAACATTTAGTTTCACATAAACGTATCTTGGATTCACCCAACCACCAACTCTCCGCATTGGTTTCGGACTGCATGAGATTATGAAATTTGTCGCAAGTCCTCTCAGTATCAAATCTATTTGGGTTGCACTTTGAGGTTCTTCTCCATGGGTAAATTTTCGACGCTCATATCACAAATACCAAGCTGCGGTTGCCGCTGTTTCTCTCAACTTGGGTAGACCTAATATATGAACTCATGCTCCTTCATACACAACAAGTGCTCTATTATAGCCTCACCGGTCTTATCCACATCGAGCACCTTTCTGATAATATCCTAGATGCAAAACACTTACAAACATCCAACGCAAGATTCATGCCAAATGTAACCATGATAGCCTCTCATGTGAAAGAATCAAAGCATATATCAATTTATGCATTTGCAACAGCAATGAACTTCCAGTTGTGATCCCGCAACACTGAGCCAACCGATCCCTCAAGTGTATCTAGATCCAACCCAACATCAACGTTTAGTTTCACATAACCGTATCTTGGCTTTACCCAACCAGCCACTCTCCGCATTGGTTTCGGACTGCATGAGATAATGAATTTTGCCTCCTCTCACCGCCAAATTTATTTGGACTGCACTTTGAGTTTCTTCTCCATGGGTCAATTTTCTAAGTTCATACCAAAAATACCAAGCTGGGTTTGCCAATGTTTCTCTCAGCTTGGGCAGACCTAATATATGAATATCATGCTCCATTATACACAAAAAATGCTCTACTATAGCCTCACCAACCCTGTCCACACATATCGCCCTTTTGATAATATCCTCGATGCCAAGCAACTTCCACACGTCCGACGCAAGCTTGCTCTCGAACAACAGATGCTTGATCGTATCAAGACCTAGTTTGCAAGTAGGACAACACACATTGATTTTGAGATGCTTGTTGGCTAGTACTGATCGGCACGGGATCGCGCTATATAGCCCCCTCCAGATAAAAAAGTCTTAGTTGGACACCATAGGCTCCAAATCGAGTCCCAGAATTCTATAACTTGTGGCCAAACTAGGATTGCCATAAAAAATGATAGGCCGAGCGCACTGCAAAGTCCCTGATTTTGTACAATTCCACACCAGGAAATCTCTCATTTCATGCAAGGGAAGGGGTATTGCAAGGATCCGTTGGACATCCATCTCCCAAAACATTTGCCTCACCAGTAGTTCATCCCAATCGCCTAATGCAGGGTCTATAAGATCACTCACACGAGTCAGCATGTTGTTAATCTAGTTGTAATCACCTTCCTTGATGGAGATTGTGGGATCCAATCATCCTCCCAAATATTGATTTTCTACCCATCCCCTACTCTCCATATATGCCCAAGTTTCAAGGTTTCAACACCAGCCATAATACTTTGCCAAGTATATGAAGCTTTCTTTTTCAACGTTGCACACATAAGATCACCATCTCGGTAATATTTCTCCTTCAAGATCTATGCACATTGGGAATCTGGGTTATCAATGAGATGACAAGCTTGTTTAGCCAATAATGCAAGGTTAAAGCAACGTATATCTCTAAAACCCATGCCACCTTTCTTATCTGGTATGCACATCTTCCACCATGCAAAGCAGTGCATCCTCTTGTGAGTTACATCATCGCCCCACCAAAAACGAGATATCGCGTCTGTGATTCCTTTGCAAGTTTTTGGGAATTTTAAAAACGATCATCGCGTAAGTTGGTATAACTTGTGCTACTGATTTAATTAGGATCTCTCTGCCTCCTTAAGGTAGACATCTTTCCTTCCAACCATTAAGTCTCAGCACTAACCGGTCAATCACATACTCGAAACTCTCACTTTTATCAAGCCCAACTGTAGCCGGCAATCCCAAATATTTGTCATTCAATGCCTCTGTAATAATATCGAGAGAGGAACAAACCTTGGTGATGGTTGTTGGGGAACGTAGCAGAAATTCAAAAAATTTCCTACGTAACACCAAGATCTATCTATGGAGAGACCAGCAACGAGTAGAAAGGGAGTGCATCTACATACCATTGTAGATCGCTAAGCGGAAGCGTTCAAGTGAACGGGGTTGATGGAGTCGTACTCGTCGTGATTCAGATCACCGATGATCCTAGTGCCGAACGGACGGCACCTCCGCGTTCAACACACGTACAGCTCGACGATGTCTCCCACGCCTTGTTCCAGCAAGGAGAGAGGGAGAGGTTGAGGAAGACTCCATCCAGCAGCAGCACAACGGCGTGGTGGTGATGGAGGAGCGTGGCAATCCTGCAGGGCTTCGCCAAGCACCTACGGGAGAGGAGGAGGTGTCACGGGAGGGAGGGAGGCGCCAAGGGCTCAGGTATGGATGCCCTCCCTCCCCTCCACTATATATAGGGGCAGGGGAGAGGGGGGAGGCGCAGCCTTGCCCCTTCCTCCAAGGAAGGGGTGCGGCTAAGAGGGGGGGAGGAGTCCATCCTCCCCAAGGCACCTCGGAGGTGCCTTCCCCCTTTAGGACTCTCCCCTTTTTCCTATATCTTGGCGCATGGGCCTCTAGGGGCTGGTGCCCTTGGCCCATGTAGGCCAAGGAGCACCCCCTACAGCCCATGTGGCCCCCCGGGGCAGGTGGCCCCACCCGGTGGGCCCCCGGGACCCTTCCGGTGGTCCCGGTACAATACCGATGACCCCGAAACTTGTCCCGATGGCCGAAACGGACTTCCTATATATAAATCTTTACCTCCGGACCATTCCGGAACTCCTCGTGACGTCCGGGATCTCATCCGGGACTCCGAACAACATTCGGTAACCACATACAAGCTTCCTTTATAACCCTAGCGTCATCGAACCTTAAGTGTGTAGACCCTACGGGTTCGGGAGACATGCAGACATGACCGAGACGTTCTCCGGTCAATAACCAACAGCGGGATCTGGATACCCATGATGGCTCCCACATGTTCCACGATGATCTCATCGGATGAACCATGATGTCAAGGACTTTATCAATCCCGTATTCAATTCCCTTTGTCTATCGGTATGTTACTTGCCCGAGATTCGATCGTCGGTATCCAATACCTTGTTCAATCTCGTTACCGGCAAGTCACTTTACTCGTTCCGTAACACATCATCCCGTGATCAACTCCTTGGTCACATTGCGCATATGATGATGTCCTACCGAGTGGGCCCAGAGATACCTCTCCGTTTACACGGAGTGACAAATCCCAGTCTCGATCCGCATAAAACAATAGATACTTTCGGAGATACCTGTAGTGCACCTTTATAGTCACCCAGTTACGTTGTGACGTTTGATACACCCAAAGCACTCCTACGGTATCCAGGAGTTACACGATCTCATGGTCAAAGGAAGAGATACTTGACATTGGCAAAGCTCTAGCAAACGAACTACACGATCTTTGTGCTATGCTTAGGATTGGGTCTTGTCCATCACATCATTCTCCTAATGATGTGATCCCGTTATCAACGACATCCAATGTCCATAGCCAGGAAACCATGACTATCTGTTGATCACAACGAGCTAGTCAACTAGAGGCTCACTAGGGACATATTGTGGTCTATGTATTCACACATGTATTACGATTTCCGGATAATACAGTTATAGCATGAATAAAAGACAATTATCATGAACAAGGAAATATAATAATAATACTTTTATTATTGCCTCTAGGGCATATTTCCAACAGTCTCCCACTTGCACTAGAGTCAATAATCTAGTTCACATCGCCATGTGATTAACACTCACAGGTCACATCGCCATGTGACTAATACCCAAGAGTTTACTAGAGTCAGTAGTCTAGTTCACATCACTATGTGATTAACACTCAATGAGTTTTATGTTTGATCATGTTGCTTGTGAGAGAGGTTTTAGTCAACGGGTCTGAACCTTTCAGATTCGTGTGTGCTTTACAAATCTCTATGTCATCTCCTAGGTGCAGCTACCACGCTCTATTTGGAGCCATTCCAAATAACTGTTCCACTTGGAGCTATTCTAAATTGTTGCCCCATTATATGTATCCGGTCTCTCTACTCAGAGCTATCCGGATAGGTGTCAAGCTTGCATCGACGTAACCCTTTACGACGAACTCTTTTACCACCTCCATAATCGAGAAAATTCTTAGTCCACTAGTTACTAAGGATAACTTTGACCGCTGTCCTGTGAGCCATTCTTGGATCACTCTTGTACCCCTTGACTGACTCATGGCTAGGCACACTTCAGGTGCGGTACACAGCATAGCATACTGAAGAGCCTACGTCTTAAGCATAGGGGACGACCTTCGTCCTTTCTCTCTATTCTGCCGTGGTCGAGCTTTAAGTCTTAACTTCGTACCTTACAACTCAGGCAAGAACTCCTTCTTTGACTGGTCCATCTTGAACACCTTCAAGATCATGTCAAGGTATGTGCTCATTTGAAAGTATTATTAAGCATTTTGATCTATCCTTATAGATCTTGATGCTCAACGTTCAAGTAGTTTAATCCAGATTTTCCATTGAAAAACACTTTTCAAATAACCCTATATGCTTTCTAGAAATTCTACATCATTTCTGATCATCAATATGTCAACAACATATACTCATCAGAAATTCTATAGTGCTCCCACTCACTTCTTTGGAAATACAAGTTTCTCATAAACTTTGTACAAACCCAAAATCTTTGATCATCATCAAAGCATACATTCCAACTCCGAGATGCTCACTCCAATCCTTAGAAGGATTGCTGGAGCTTTGCATACTTATTAGCATCTTTCGGGATTGACAAAACCTTCCAGTTGTATCACATACAACCTTTCCTCATTAAAATCGTCGAGGAAACAATGTTTTGACATCCTATCTGCAAGATTTCATAAATACAGCTAATGCTAACATGAATCCGACGGACTTAAGCATCGCTACGGATGAGAAAATCTCATCGTAGTCAACTCCTTGAACTTGTGAAAAACTTTTTGCCACAAGTCGAGCTTCATGGATGGTGACATTACCATCCACGTCCGTCTTCTTCTTAAAGATCCATTTATCTTAATGGCTTGCCGATCATCGGGCAAGTCCACCAAAGTCCATGGATCCGTTCTCGGATTTTATGGCCTCGAGCCATTTATCGGAATCCGGGCCCACCATCGCTTCTCCATAGCTCGTAGGTTCATTGTTGTCCAGCAACATGACCTTCAAGACAGGATCACCGTACCACTCTGAAGTAGTACGCATCCTTGTCATCCTACGAGGTTTTGGGAGTGACTTGATCCGAAGTTTCATGATCAATATCATAAGCTTCCACTTCAATTGGTGTAGGTGCCACAGGAACAACTCCCTGTGCCCTGTCACACACTAGTTGAAGAGACGGTTCAATAACCTCATCAAGTCTCCACCATCCTCCCACTCAATTCTTTCGAGAGAAACTTTTCCTCGAGAAAGGACCCGATTCTAGAAACAATCCATATTGCTTTCGGATCTGAATTAGGAGGTATACCCAACTGTTTTGGGTTTCCTATGAAGATGCATTTTATCCGCTTTGGGTTCGAGCTTATCAACCTGAAACTTTTTCATATAAGCGTCATAGCCCCAAACTTTTAAGAAACGACAACTTAGGTTTCTCTAAACCATAATTCATACGGTGTCATCTCATCGGAATTACGTGGTGCCCTATTTAAAGTGAATGTGGTTGTCTCTAATGCCTAACCCATGAACGATAGTGGTAATTCGATAAGAGACATCATGGTACGCACCATATCCAATAGGGTGCAACTATGATGTTCGGACACACCATCACATTATGGTGTTCCAGGCGGTATTAATTGCGAAACAATTTCCACAATGTCTTAATTGTGTGCCAAAACTCGTAACTCAGATATTCATCTCTATGATCGTATCATAGACATTTTATCCTCTTGTCACAATGATCTTCTACTTCACTCTGAAATTACTTGAACCATTCAATGATTCAGACTTGTGTTTCATCAAGTAAATATTCTCAACATCTACTCGAATCATCTGTGAAGTAAGAACATAACGATATTCACTGCATACCTCAGCACTCATTGGACTGCACACATCAAAATGTGTTACTTCCAATAAGTTGCTATCTTGTTCCATCTGAAAACGAGGCTTTCCAGTCATCTTGCCCATGTGGTATGATTTGCATATCTCAAGTGATTCAAAATCAAGTGAGTCCAAACGATCCATTTGCATGGAGTTTCTTCATGCATATACACCAATAGACATGGTTCGCATGTCTCAAACTTTTCAAAAACGAGTGAGTCCAAAGATCCATCAACATGGAGCTTCTTCATGCGTTTTATACCATTATGACTTACATGGCAGTGCCACAAGTAAGTGGTACTATCATTACTATCTTATATCTTTTGGCATGAAAATGTGTATCCCTACGATCAAAATTCAATAAACCATTCCTTTAGGTGCAAGAGCACTTATTCAGGTTTAATACTAATCTTTATGGTAGAGGGAGCGTGCGATGTTAGATCACATCAAACTTGGAAACACTTCCAACACGTATCGTCAGCTCACCTTTAGCTAGTCTCCGTTTTATTCCGTAGCTTTTATTTCGAGTTACTAACACTTAGCAACCGAACCGGTATCTAATACCCTGGTGCTACCAGGAGTACTAGTAAAGTACACATTAACATAATGTATATCCAATATACTTCTATCGACCTTGCCCGCCTTCTCATCTACCAAGTATCTAGGGTAATTCTGCTCTAGTGACTGTTCCCCTTATTACAGAAGCACTTAGTCTCGGGTTTGGGTTCAACCTTGGGTTTCTTCACTGGAGCAGCAGCTGATTTGCCGTTTCATGAAGTATCCCTTCTTGCCCTTGCCCTTCTTGAAACTAGTGGTCTCACTGACCATCAACGATTGATGCTCCTTCTTGATTTCTACTTTCGCGGTGTCAAACATCGCGAATATCTCAAGGATCATCATATATGTCCCTGATATATTATAGTTCATCACGAAGCTCTAGCAGCTTGGTGGTAATGACTGCGGAGAAACTATCACTATTTCATTTGGAAGATCAACTCCCATTCGATTCAAGTGATTGTTGTACTCAGACAATCTGAGCACAAGCTCAACGATTGAGCTTTTCTCTCTTAGTTTGTAGGCTAAGAAAATTGTCGGAGGTCTTATACCTCTTGACGTGGGCACGAGCCTGAAATCCCAATTTCAGCCCTCGAAACATCTCATATGTTCCGCGACGTTTCGAAAACGTCTTTGGTGCCTCTACTTAAACCATTTAACTGAACTATCACGTAGTTATCAAAACGTGTATGTTCGATGTTCGAAACATCCACAAACGACGTTTGGGGTTCAGCACACTGAGCAGTGCATTAAGGACATAAGCGTTCTAGTGTCCGCATAATCGCTACTGTCAACTTTCAACTATATTTTCTCTAGGAACATATCTAAAACAGTAGAACTAAAGCGCGAGCTACGACATAATTTGCAAAAGGTCTTTTGACTATGTTCAGGATAATTAAGTTCATCTTATGAACTCCCACTCAGATAGACATCCCTCTAGTCATCTAAGTGATTACATGATCCAAGTCAACTAGGCCGTGTCCGATCATCACGTGAGACGGACTAGTCATCATCGGTGAACATCTTCATGTTGATCGTATCTACTATACGACTCATGCTCGACCTTTCGGTCTCCGTGTTCCGAGGCCATGTCTGCACATGCTAGGCTCGTCAAGTTAACCCTAAGTGTTTTCGCTGTGTAAAACTGTCTTACACCCGTTGTATGTGAACGTAAGAATCCATCACACCCGATCATCACGTGGTGCTTAGAAGCGACGAACTGTAGCAACGGTGCACAGTTAGGGGAGAACACTTCTTGAAATTGTTGTAAGGGATCATCTTATTTACTACCGTCGTCCTAAGTAAACAAGATGCATAAACATGATAAACATCACATGCAATCAAATAGAGTAGTGACATGATATGGCCAATATCATATAGCTCCTTTGATCTTCATCTTCGGGGCTCCATGATCATCTTGTCACCGGCTTGACACCATGATCTCCATCATCATGATCTCCATCATCGTGTCTTCATGAAGTTGTCACGCCAACGACTACTTCTACTTCTATGACTAACGCGTTTAGCAATAAAGTAAAGTAGTTTACATGGCGTTCTTCAATGGCACGCAGGTCATACAAAAAATAAAGACAACTCCTATGGCTCCTGCCGGTTGTCATACTCATCGACATGCAAGTCGTGAATCCTATTACAAGAACATGATCAATCTCATACATCACATATATCATTCATCACATCCTTTTGGCCATATCACATCACATAGCATACCCTGCAAAAACAAGTTAGACGTCCTCTAATTGTTGTTTGCATGTTTTACGTGGCTGCTATGGGTTTCTAGCAAGAACGTTTCTTACCTACGCAAGACCACAACGTGATATGACAATTGCTATTTACCCTTCATAAGGACCCTTTTCATCGAATCCGTTCCGACTAAAGTGGGAGAGACTGGCACCCGCTAGCCACCTTATGCACCAAGTGCATGTCAATCGGTGGAACCTGTCTCACGTAAGAGTACGTGTAAGGTCGGTCCGGGCCGCTTCATCCCACAATACCGTCGAAACAAGATTGGACTAGTAACGGTAAGCATATTGAACAACATCAACGCCCACAACTACTTTGTGTTCTACTCGTGCAAAGAATCTACGCAATAGACCTAGCTCATGATACCACTGTTGGGGAACGTAGCAGAAATTCAAAAATTTCCTACGTAACACCAAGATCTATCTATGGAGAGACCAGCAACGAGTAGAAAGGGAGTGCATCTACATACCCTTGTAGATCGCTAAGCGGAAGCGTTCAAGTGAACGGGGTTGATGGAGTCGTACTCGTCGTGATTCAGATCACCGATGATCCTAGTGCCGAACGGACGGCACCTCCGCGTTCAACACACGTACAGCTCGACGATGTCTCCCACGCCTTGATCCAGCAAGGAGAGAGGGAGAGGTTGAGGAAGACTCCATCCAGCAGCAGCACAACGGCGTGGTGGTGATGGAGGAGCGTGGCAATCCTGCAGGGCTTCGCCAAGCACCTACGGGAGAGGAGGAGGTGTCACGGGAGGGAGGGAGGCGCCAAGGGCTCAGGTATGGATGCCCTCCCTCCCCTCCACTATATATAGGGGCAGGGGAGAGGGGGGAGGCGCAGCCTTGCCCCGTCCTCCAAGGAAGGGGTGCGGCTAAGAGGGGGGGAGGAGTCCATCCTCCCCAAGGCACCTCGGAGGTGCCTTCCCCCTTTAGGACTCTCCCCTTTTTCCTATATCTTGGCGCATGGGCCTCTAGGGGCTGGTGCCCTTGGCCCATGTAGGCCAAGGAGCACCCCCTACAGCCCATGTGGCCCCCCGGGGCAGGTGGCCCCACCCGGTGGGCCCCCGGGACCCTTCCGGTGGTCCCGGTACAATACCGATGACCCCGAAACTTGTCCCGATGGCCGAAACAGGACTTCCTATATATAAATCTTTACCTCCGGACCATTCCGGAACTCCTCGTGACGTCCGGGATCTCATCCGGGACTCCGAACAACATTCGGTAACCACATACAAGCTTCCTTTATAACCCTAGCGTCATCGAACCTTAAGTGTGTAGACCCTACGGGTTCGGGAGACATGCAGACATGACCGAGACGTTCTCCGGTCAATAACCAACAGCGGGATCTGGATACCCATGATGGCTCCCACATGTTCCACGATGATCTCATCGGATGAACCACGATGTCAAGGACTTTATCAATCCCGTATTCAATTCCCTTTGTCTATCGGTATGTTACTTGCCCGAGATTCGATTGTCGGTATCCAATACCTTGTTCAATCTCGTTACCGGCAAGTCACTTTACTCGTTCCGTAACACATCATCCCGTGATCAACTCCTTGGTCACATTGCGCATATGATGATGTCCTACCGAGTGGGCCCAGAGATACCTCTCCGTTTACACGGAGTGACAAATCCCAGTCTCGATCCGCATAAAACAATAGATACTTTCGGAGATACCTGTAGTGCACCTTTATAGTCACCCAGTTACGTTGTGACGTTTGATACACCCAAAGCACTCCTACGGTATCCAGGAGTTACACGATCTCATGGTCAAAGGAAGAGATACTTGACATTGGCAAAGCTCTAGCAAACGAACTACACGATCTTTGTGCTATGCTTAGGATTGGGTCTTGTCCATCACATCATTCTCCTAATGATGTGATCCCGTTATCAACGACATCCAATGTCCATAGCTAGGAAACCATGACTATCTGTTGATCACAACGAGCTAGTCAACTAGAGGCTCACTAGGGACATATTGTGGTCTATGTATTCACACGCGTATTACGATTTCCGGATAATACAGTTATAGCATGAATAAAAGACAATTATCATGAACAAGGAAATATAATAATAATACTTTTATTATTGCCTCTAGGGCATATTTCCAACAATGGTGTCCTAGACTAGGGGGTCCCGGTCTAGCTGGTCTAGTCAATGTGCCGGACTACCGACCCGTTAAGGAGGAGGGACTTTGGAGGTCTCTAGTTTGCTTCGACCGAAGACTTGGCGTGTACTTCAAGTATATTTGTTAGATTCGTCATGTAATCCCTAGATTGTAACCGACCGTGCATAACCCTAGATACCCCTGGTGCTTATGTAAACTAGATAGTTTAGTCCGTATAGGCCAACTCCTTCATCATCATCATCATCATCATCATCATCATCATCATACCCATGGGGTTTAGACCACAACTTACAATCTCGAGATAGATCAACTATATACTTTGATACTCCCATAATATAAGCAAGACCGGGATGTAGGGTTTTACCTCCTTAAAGAGGGCCCGAACCTAGGTAAAAACATCATGTCCTCTATCTCTTGTTACCCATCGATATGATCTCACAGCTCGGGCCCCCCTACCAAAGGTTTGCTAGTTTTGACATCGACATTGGTGCTTTCATTGAGAACTCGCTATGTGATCAGCTTGAGACAATGCTTTCACCATTTAGCAACCGGAGTCCCCTCGCTACCTCTAGTGCACCAATGACTCTTACTGACGGGTCGTCTGGAGGCACGACAGGTCCCAAGCCGCACACCCCCCTCGAGGCCACAAGGTGTGATCGGGAACTCTGCTCAGAACTTTACGCTCCTTTGATTAGCTCGGTCGATGGAATCTGACTTGAGGAAACCTCATATCCAAGCTCCCGTCCGCGAGATAGGCACGAGATCAATTAGCTGGAAGAGGCAGACGTTTCAGATGTCAGACTGGACCCGGATACCTCTCTCTCTCTCTCTCTGTGTGTGTGTGTGCACCTTCCCTGCAAGGAACACGGGAGCACGCCGGAGTCCCCCTCCTCCTGTCGAATTGATTTTTTTATCCCACCCACCCCCACATCGAGTATTGCCCAAGTAATTCGGGGACTCCGATGTCTGGGACCTAATGTATATAAAACAACAAGTTGGGGAATCCGTCCGGCAATTCTGGTCGAGATTCTTGTTCATCAAGAACAGAATAACCAATTGCCCCGACGACGAGGTGCTAGCCGCTTTTCGTCACAATTGTGACAACGAGGGTGTGTTAAACACCCTTGCTCGGCGCCGAGTTCAAAATTTCTTCAAGCTCTCCGAACTGGTATTGAAGTTTTGTTCCATTGAAGACGTGTGGTTGGCTCAAGCCGAAAATGCTAAACCAATTCGGTCAATAAAATTAAAAGACCTTGACCTCGTACAACAAGGAGAACCATCTGGGCACCCCGTACTAGTCGAATCATCACGAAAAGAGCGAAAACAGGAACCTAGACCGCCCTTGACGGACTACTGGACCAACCATGCCCTATACTCTGTTGTTCTCAACACCAATAGAACCACCGCCTTAGAGCATGTTGGGTTGTGAAACAAGTGGCTAAGAGTGGCGAGGCCATCCTCGCAGATAGGTGCACTATTCACCATTCGGCAAAATCCTCGGACGAAGCCGAGGTCCTGATGATCTACCAAACGTACAGGTCCAGGAACCAAAGAAAACGGGCTTTACAGGAGCTCGGCCATGCCCAGATACGCACACCTCCGGCTGCGTGGTAGGACACCCCGGTCACATTCGAATTGTACGACCAGCCAGCGATCGACTTAAGTTGATGCCCGGCCGCCCTGGTCCTCGACCACATAGTAGATGGATGCCGGCTACATAAAGTACTAATGGACAGTGGTAGAAGCTTAAACCTCATCTACGAGGTCACGTTGGAAAAAATGCAACTTGATACAACTCGCATCCAACATAACTTCATTACGTCAAGGGTATTATTCCCATAAGGGAGGCACGATGTAAGGGAAAGATCACTCTCGATGTGGTCTTCGGTACTCCTGAGAACTATCGGTCCGAGGAGTTAACCTTCCATGTTGTACCCTTTCAAAGTGGCTACCACGCCCTACTCGGGCAAGAAGCATTCATAAAATTTCATGCCGTACTCCATTACAGATACATGAAGCTCAAAATGCCAGGCCCCAATGGAGTAATAACCGTCACTGGCAACTCGGACAAGGCATTTCGAGCCAAAAATAAAACGGCCTCACTAGCCCTCGAGTCACTGGCAGAGGCCTTTACAGTCAAAGAACTAACAACACTTCGGGCCACGGTCAACTCATATGATGTCATTTTTGACAAAAGATACAAACCGGCCTCGTTCAAACTAGCAAATGAGATTGTCAAATTTCAAGTACACCCTATGGACCCAAATAAAATGGCGTCCATAGGTGCTGAGTTGGACCCAGAGACCGATGAGGCACTACGAATTTTCCTTCAAGAAAAATGGGATATTTTTGCCTGGCATCCTTCAGATATGCCAGGGATCTAGCCGAGCATAGCCTGATCAAAGGTTCAAAACCAGTTAAATAGGAACTTCGACGATTCCCCGAGCCCAGGCGTCAAGCTATGGGTGAGGAACTGGCTAAATTACTAGAAGTCGGGTTCATTTGCGATATCAAGCACCCCGAATGGTTGGCTAACTTGGTCATTGTGCCCCAAAAGGACAAATCTTGGGGGCTTTGCTTTGATTTCAAAGACATCAACAAAGCCTGCCCTAAAGATCCTTTTCCTTTACCGCGCATCGACCAAATCATTGACGCCACGAAAGGACGTGACTCTTTACGTTTCTAGGACGCATACTCGGGATACCACCAAATCAAGATGAAGGAATCTGATCAGGAAGCAATGTCGTTCATAACGCCCTATGGGCCATTTTGCTTCAACACAATGTCGTTCGGATTAAAAAATGTCGGCGCGACATACTAGCACATGATTTAAACATGCCTGAAGGATCATATCGGCAAGACGACCGAAGCCTACATAGATGGTGTGGTTGTCAAAACCAAGGACGTCCGTCGGCTAGTAAAGGGTTTGGGTGAAATATTCACCCGTCTCCGGATATATCACATTAAGCTCCATCCGGAGAAGTGCGTCTTCGGGGTACTGGCAGGCAAACTACTTGGATTCATCATTTCCCATAGAGTAACCAAGGCCAATCCAGCTAAAATCTGAGCCCTGGTTGCGTTAGCAATACCTACCAAGCTCAATCACATCCAAAAACTTACAGGCTGCATAGCCGCCCTCAGTCGATTCATCTCTCGACTAGGGGAAAAGACCCTGCCACTATACAAACTCCTGAAGCAAACAAAGAATTTCAAATGGATCAGTGAGGCAAGCGATGCTCTATAAGACATCAAAAAGCTCCTCGCTACCAATCCTATAATTACATGACCTAGAGTAGGTGAGCCGATGTTGCTTTACATCTCGGCCACCAACCAAGTCGTCAGCGTGGTCCTCATGGTCGAACGCGATGCTGGGGGTCACAAATTCCAGTTGCAAGTCGGTATACTTTATGTTTCCAAGGTATTAACCCTATGTAAAACAAGGTATCTGCACTACCAGAAGATCGCTTACGCAGTCTTCATGGCATCTCGGAAACTGTGGCACTATTTTCAAGAGTGGTCTATCACCATGGCATCCGAGGTCCCCCTTGGAGACATCATTAACAACAGGGATGCAACTAGACATATAGCCAAATGGGAAACTAAATTCCTCCTTTTCAAAACTGTGTTTTGCCCGTGTCGAGTTATTAAATCTTAGGTGCTGGCAGATTTCATGGCCGAGTGGGCGGAGGTTTAGCATAGCTGAATCAGAAAAGCTGAAGACCAGTTTTAAGACGGAGAAAAACACTTGGGCTGAAGAAAAGACTGTTTTAACGCAGCGAGCTGAAAAAGCCGAGGCAGCTCTTCAAGAAGTAACCACTGAACTCTCCGGCTTAAAGCACCGTGTCTCTCAGATGGTTTCTGCTATCTTTGGCGAGTCGCTTTGATAATCATCAAAAAGTGAATCCTTGTCATGTTAATATAAACCGCCATTAACCAATCTATGTTTTTTCAAGTCCTAGGAGCAGCAACCTTAAGCAGGACATGCTTGTGAAGCTCAAAGTTGTCTACACACTTGTCGAAAAGCTGTACACCAGAACTCAACATGCACTGGCTGCAATTTCTCCAATGAATCAGGCACCTACTCTTTTGATAGATGTCTTGAAAAAACTTTCTATGCTTCCTGCTAGAATGGAGGAAATGAAGCGATCGTCTGCGAGAGCCGGTGCTATGACGGCTTTGAGACGGGCCAAGGCATGGGTACCTGAGCTTGGACCGTCTGAGGTAGCCACTGGTTACCCAAGCTTGAAAGAGGATGGTACACCGTTTGATCAGAAGGACTTATCTGCTTGCGTGAGAGAGATACGTCCAATGGAGACTATGATTGCCAATGACTCGGACCTTTCAAGGCACCATCTGGTTTATTACAAGGAGAACCAGAAGATGCCGACTCTGGCTTATCGAGTGATGGACTTAATCCCCCCAATCCATAAGCATACTTTTGCCCTTGAAGTTGAGTCGTCTGATCTTATAAATGACGAGGCTGAATTTCAAGCTTTATCTGGCATCGATTGGTCATCACCAAACTTTCAGACGGCAGAAGAGGACAAAGAACCAGAAAAGGATGACCCAGAAGCCTCAAGCCGGCAAGGCCAAGAAGAGTGAACCGCAAGGCGGTTTATATATTTGATTCTTGGAAAAACACTTGATCCCATTTGGCTCATGGAGTCATGTAATAGGGTAGTAAAAAACTTGAATCTATCATGCCATCGTGCACGTTTCTGTTTTGCGCAATACTGCTGATCCGCCAATTTGAAAGATGATCCTTTTACTCTTATGACAATATTGATTTATGCAGATCAAACTTGATTATTCTCCTGCACACAAACAAGTCACAAGTGCCCTGGCGGTTTATCGCCGGGCGGGTCTTGATACCCAATTAAAGGCCACTGGGGATGAGCAGTGACGATGGTAATGTTACTGTCTACAAAGCTCGACTTGTTGTGAAAGGTATTCGACAAGTTCAAGGAGTTGACTACGATGAGACCTTCTCACCCGTAGCAATGCTTAAGTCTGTTTGAATCATGTTAGCAATTGCCGCATTTTATGATTATGAAATTTGGCAAATGGATGTCAAAACTGCATTCCTTAATGGATTTCTTAAAGAAGAGTTGTATATGATGCAACCAGAAGGTTTTGTCGATCCTAAAGGTGCTAACAAACTGTGCAAGCTCCAGCTATCCATTTATGGACTGGCGCAAGCCTCTCGGAGTTGGAATATATGCTTTGATAGTGTGATCAAACCATATGGTTTTATACAAACTTTTGGAGAAGCCTGTATTTACAAGAAAGTGAGTGGGAGCTCTGTAGCATTTCTAATATTATATGTGGATGACATATTGTTGATTGGAAATAATACAGAATTACTGGATAGCATAAAAGGATACTTGAATAAGAAATTTTCAATGAAAGACCTCGGTGAAGCTGCTTATATATTGGGCATCAAGATCTATAGAGATAGATCAAGACGCTTAATTGGACTTTCACAAAGCACATACCTTGATAAAGTTTTGAAGAAGTTGAAAATGGATCAGTCAAAGAAAGGGTTCTTGCCTGCGTTACAAGGTGTGAAGTTGAGTCAGACTTAATGCCCAGCCACTGCAGAAGATAGAGAGAAAATGAAAGTCATTCCCTATGCCTCAGCCATAGGTTCTATCATGTATGCAATGATGTGTACCAGACCTAATGTGTGCCTTGCTATAAGTTTAGCAGGGAAGTATGCTACCTCTTGAGCACTTGCGTTGGTTTTCCCTTGAAGAGGAAAGGGTGATGCAGCAAAGTAGCGTAAGTATTTCCCTCAGTTTTTGAGAACCAAGGTATCAATCTAGTAGGAGGCCACGCATGAGTCCCTCGCACCTACACAAACAAATAAATCCTCGCAACCAACGCGATAAGGGGTTGTCAATCCCTACACGGTCACTTACGAGAGTGAGATCTGATAGATATGATAAGATAATATTTTGGTATTTTTATGATAAAGAGAAATAAAAGATGCAAAGTAAAATAAATGGCAAAGGAAATAACTAAGTGTTGGAAGATTAATATGATGGAAGATAGACCCGGGGGCCATAGGTTTCACTAGTGGCTTCTCTCGAGAGCATAAGCATTCATTGTGGGTAAACAAATTACTATTGAGCAATTGACAGAATTGAGCATAGTTATGAGAATATCTAGGTATGATCATGTATATAGGCATCACGTCCGAGACAAGTAGACCGACTCCTACCTGCATCTACTACTATTACTCCACACATCGACCGCTATCTAGCATGCATCTAGAGTATTAAGTTTAAGAGAACAGAGTAACGCTTTAAGCAAGATGACATGATGTAGAGGGATAAACTCATGCAATATGAAATAAACCCCATCTTGTTATCCTCGATGGCAACAATACAATACGTGCCTTGCTGCCCTACTGTCACTGGGAAAGGACACCGCAAGATTGAACCCAAAGCTAAGCACTTCTCCCATTGCAAGAAAGATCAATCTAGTAGGCCAAACCAAACTGATAATTCGAAGAGACTTGCAAAGATAACCAATCATACATGAAATAATTCAGAGAAGATTCAAATATTGTTCATAGATAAACTTGATCATAAACCCACAATTCATCGGTCTCAACAAACACACCGCAAAAGAAGATTACATCGAATAGATCTCCACAAGAGAGGGGGAGAACTTTGTATTGAGATCCAAAAAGAGAGAAGAAGCCATCTAGCTAATAACTATGGACCCGTAGGTCTGAAGTAAACTACTCACACTTCATCGGAGAGGCTATGGTGTTGATGTAGAAGCCCTCCGTGATCAATGCCCCCTCCGGCGGAGCTCCGAAACAGGCCCCAAGATGGGATCTCGTGGATACAGAAAGTTACGGCGGTGGAATTAGGGTTTTGGCTCCATATCTGGTAGTTTGGGGGTACGTAGGTATATATAGGAGGAAGGAGTACATCAGTGGAGCAACAGGGGGCCCACGAGGGCGAAGGGCGCGCCTGGGGGTAGGCGCGCCCCCCTACCTCGTGGCCTCCTGGTTGATGTCTTGACATAGGGTCCAAGTCCTCTGGATCATGTTCGTTTCGAAAATCACGTTCCCGAAGGTTTCATTCCGTTTGGACTCCGTTTGATATTCCTTTTCTTCGAAGCCCTAAAATAGGCAAAAAAACATCAATTCTGGGCTGGGCCTCCGCTTAATAGGTTAGTCCCAAAAATAATATAAAAGTGTATAATAAAGCCCAATAATGTCCAAAACAGAATATAATATAACATGGAACAATAAAAAGTTATAGATACGTTGGAGACGTATCAAGGTACCAAAGTAATCTTGGAGTGGATCACTGGACAACGGTCAAGAACATCCTGAAATACCTGAAAAGGACTAAGGATATGTTTCTCGTTTATAAAGGTGACAAAGAGCTTGTCGTAAATGGTTACGTCAATGCCAGCTTTGACACTGATCCGGATGACTCTAAGTCGCAAACCTGATACATATTTATATTGAATGGTGGAGCTGTCAGTTGGTGCAGTTCCAAGCAGAGCGTCGTGGCGGGATCTACGTGTGAAGCGGAGTACATAGTTGCTTCGTAAGCAGCAAATGAAGGAGTCTGGATGAAGGAGTTCATATCCAATCTAGGTGTAATACCTAGTGCATAGGATCCAATGAAAATCTTTTGTGACAATACTGGAGCAATTGCCTTAGCGAAGGAATCCATATTTCACAAGAGAACCAAACACGTCAAGAGACGCTTCAACTCCATCCGCGATCAAGTCAAGGAGGGAGACATAGAGATTTGCAAAATACATATGGATCTGAATGTTGCGGACTCGTTGACTAAGCGTCTTCCACGAGCAAAACATGATCAACACTAAGACTCCATGGGTGTTAGAATCATTACAATGTAATCTATATTATTGACTCTAGTGCAAGTGGGAGACTTAAGGAAATATGCCCTAGAGGCAATAATAAAGTTGTTATTTGTGTTTCCTTATATCATGATAAATGTTTATTATTCATGCTAGAATTGTATTAACCGGAAACTTGATACATGTGTGAATACATAGACAAAACAGAGTGTCCCTAGTATGCCTCTACTTGACTAGCTTGTTAATCAAAGATGGTTAAGTTTCCTAACCATAGACATGTATTGTCATTTGATTAATGTGATCACATCATTAGGGAATGATGTGATGGACAAGACCCATCCGTTAGCTTAGCATAATGGTCAACGGCCAAGTAATTGGAATCATTCTCAATTCTTGAGCCGGCATATGAGCACGTCTTGAAAACTTTTGGCAACCGTCACATCGTTTGACCAGATCCTCCGCATCGGCATGAGCAGTTAACCAATAGAAGCCATGGCGAAACACTTTAGCCACCAAAGATTTTGAACCGGCATGGTGACCACAATCTCCTTCGTGGATCTCACGCAAAATTTCACAGCCTTCTTTAGGAGACACACAGCGTTGAAACGCCCCTGATACACTGCAATGATGCAACTCGCCATTGACAATAGTCATGGACTTGGACCACCGGATTATCTGTCGGGCCAGAGTCTCATCCTCTGGTAATTCGCCCCGGTTCATGTACGCCCGGTAAGGAAGCGTCCAATCCGGAATGACATGAAGAACTGCCACCAATTGAGCCTCCGGATCAGGAATAGCCAAATCCGCTTCACCAGGGAGCTTGACCGATGGGTTGTGCAGCACATCCAGAAAAATATTGGGTGGGACCGGTTTGCGCTGAGAGCCGAGCCGGCTTAAAGCGTCTGCCGCTTCATTCTTCCGTCGGTCCACGTGGTCCACCTGATAGCCTTTAAAGTGACCTGCAACAATATCCACCTCACGACGATATGCTGCCATGAGTGGGTCCTTGGAATCCCAAGTGCCAGACACTTGTTGAGCCACGAGGTCCGAGTCACCGAAGCACTTAACTCGACTTAGATTCATCTCCTTAGCCATCCGGAGACCATGGAGCAAGGCTTCATACTCAGCTGCATTGTTAGTACAAGGGAACATTAAGCGGAGAACGTAACAAAACTTATCACCTCATGGGGAAGTTAATACGACTCCAGCCCCCGAGCCTTCCAATTGCCTGGATCCGTCAAAATGGATGGTCCAATATGTGTGATCCGGCTTTTCTTCAGGTGCTTGCAGTTCCGTCCAATCATTGATGAAATCAACAAGTGCTTGAGACTTAATCTTTGTCCGAGGCACATACTTCAACCCGTGCGGCCCAAGCTCTATAGCCCACTTGGCAATCCGGCCAGTCGCTTCCCGGTTCTGGATGATATCCCCCAAGGGAGCAGAACTGACCACCGTAATGGGGTGCCCTTGGAAGTATTGCTTGAGCTTCCGGCTTGCCATAAAAACTCCATATACCAGCTTCTGCCAATGCGGATACCTTTGCTTGGACTCAATGAGTACCTCGCTGATATAATAGACCGGACGTTGAACCGGATGCTCCTTGCCTACCTCTTTTCGCTCCACCACAATAGCCACACTGACCACACGAGCATTAGCAGCAACGGCTCCTTGTCCATGGGAGCGGCGAGCACAGGCGGATTGGTCAATTGCCGCTTTAAGTCCTCAAATGCTTTGTCAGCAGCAGAACTCCAGACGAATTGATCCGTTTTCTTCAACATCTTATACAAAGGGATTGCCTTCTCACCAAGGTGGCTGATAAACCGGCTTAACGCGGCAATCTGGCCTGCCAGGCGTTGAACATCGTTGATACACTTCGGTTTAGCCAGGGAGGTGATGGCTGTGATCTTCTCCGGATTAGCCTCGATTCCCTTGTTGGACACCAGAAAACCCAATAACTTGCCTGCCGGTACACCAAAGACACACTTGGCCAGATTAAGCATCACCTTGTACGTCCTCAGGTTATCAAAGGTTTCCTTCAAGTCGTCAACCAGAGTCTCCTTCTCCCTTGACTTAACCATGATATCATCCACGTAAGCATGTACATTACGGCCAATCTGCTTGTGAAGACAATTTTGTACACACCATTGATAAGTTGCCTGGGCACTCTTGAGCCCAAAGGGCATAGACACATAGCAGAAGGCTCCAAAGGGAGTTATGAATGCCGTCTTCTCCTGGTCCTTAACTGCCATTTTGATCTGATGATAGCCAGAATATGCATCCAAAAAACTCAAACGCTCACAACCCGCCGTAGCATCAATAATTTGATCAATACGGGGGAGGGCAAAAGGATCTGCTGGACAAGCCTTATTAAGATCTGTGTAATCCACACACATGCGCCAGGTGCCGTTTTTCTTAAGGACCAGCACCGGATTGGCAAGCCACTCAGGGTGGAAAACTTCAATAATAAAGCCAGCTGCTAAGAGCCTAGCTACCTCTTCTCCAATCGCCTTGCGTCTTTCTTCGTTAAACCGGCAGAGGAACTGTTTCACCGGTTTGTATTTAGGATCCACATTAAGGGTGTGCTCAGCGAGTTGCCTCGGTACACCTGGCATGTCAGAGGGCTTCCATGCAAAAATGTCCCGATTCTCACGGATGAACTCAATGAGCGCGCTTTCCTATTTCGGATCCAAGTTGGCACTGATGCTGAACTGCTTGGACGAATCGCGAGGCACGAAGTCAACAAGCTTAGTTTCAGCTGCCGATTTGAACTTCAGGGCCAGATCATGCTCCGTAGTTGGCTTCTTTAATGGAGTCATGTCCGCCGGATCAACATTGTCCTTATAATACTTCAGCTCCTCGGTGGCACAAACCGACTCTGCGTAGGCCGCATCTCCTTCCTCGCACTCCAAAGCGATTTTACGGCTTCCATGAACTGTTATTGTGTAACATCCCAAATTTTCAATTTGGAATGTTATACATAGATCATCATGCATATCATATTTTTCTTGCATTTTGGTTGATCCTAGAAATTTCACGCAACTCAAGGACCTCCGGAGAGAGTTGGAGATTTCGTTATTTTCATATTTGAGTTCTCTCAAATTTTGAAAAGAGGATCATTTGATTTATTTATTTTATCTTCAATTATTTTTCCGGTGTCAAAATATATGAGAGAGGGAATAATATGACTTTCCCAAATTTAGGAAAAATGAAGATTTAATAAATAGATCAATTTTGGTTTTGCCGGTGTTTATTCGCATTTTATTTGGATAGGGAAAAATGCGCGTTTTCGAAAATTGCATTTTAGGTCCGGAGAAAAGTTCATTTTGTTCGACTCATTTTTAGGAGTCGGAGAAAATTTACTTTAGATTTTTCGGAGTTCGTTTAGATCTCTTTTTGTTTTTTTTTCTGCGCGCTGAACCGTTTAAAAAAAAAGAGCAGCGCCGGCCAGCCGCGCCAAGGTCCAGCCAGCCAGCCGCCGCTGCGCCCCAGCCCCTGCGTGCGCGTGCGCCAGGCGCAGGAGGCAGCCGCCTCGCCTCTTGCTCTAAACCGAATCCTAGTAGGACTTTGGTCCTACTTCCGTATATTCCTTTTCTATTTCTAGATCTTTTCCTTCCCTCTTTTCTATTCCTATTCCTAGTCTAATTCCTTGCCCTCTACCCCAAGTAAACCCCTCCCCAATATAAATACCCAAGCACCCCCCCTCTAAATCATCAAACCCAAAGCCTAGAGCTCCACCACACCCCACGCCGCGCCCTACGCTACCCCACGCCGCGCCACGCCGCCACCCCACACCCGCCGCCGCCGCCTTTAGCCGCCGCTGCCGCACCTTGCCCACGCCGCCGCCGCCCTACGTCGCCGCCGCCGGAGCCCCTCACCGGAGACCTCGCCGAGGTTGCCCCGCGTCTCTTTTCCTCGGATCGTTTTCTTCTAATCGTTCCGATTCTTTTCTTCTCTAAACCATTCCGGTTTTCTAGATCGGTTTTTCGTTTCGATCTCTTTTTCCGAAACCCTAGATCGGATTCGTTTTCTTCTCCGATTTAGTTGCCTTTGGACCGTTCGCCGGACCGTTCGTCCTAACGAACGTGATCACCGGATTCTTCTAGGTTAACGACGTCCGTTCGTTTAACCATTCTTCTTTTTCTTTTCATCGGATTTATTCCGCGATCGCGATCTCAGATCCGATCTTCTTTCTAGTCTTTCTTTTCGCTCGTTTATCGGAATCAGGTGATTCAAGCGCCTGGAGTTTCATCTCGAAACCGCCGTTCCGTCTAATCAACTTGAACAAGCTTTTGCTACAGTAAAATTTGACCTAGTTTCAACTTGCTAGAACCAAGTTGTTTTCTTTCGCCATTTGTTTCTTTGTTCGGTTCTTTCTTTCTGTGCAACCGGAGTTCTAAAGTTGAACTACCTGGTTCGTTCTCTTGTTCGAGTTTTACCTGTGCATTAGATGAGTACTTATTGTATGCTTGTTGTTTGTCTGCGATAGATTACCCGGATTGCGCCGCTTGTTACTTCGAAACCCTAGGACTCGCGGATCATCAGCAAGGCAAGTAACACTTTGATCATACCTTTTCTACAACCCATGTTTTATTGCATTAGATCAATCCTCACACATTGCATGATTAGGATCTAATTAAATTGTGGGATGGGAAGTAGATGAGGTAGTACCTATTACCTGTATTATTATGAAACCTTTGGGAGTTACTTCTACGTTTGCTTATTATGCCATGCTATGCTAGTAGACGTGGATTGGGTGAGTGATATCCATGACAGATGTGAGATTGATAATTTTAATGGTTTATCTAAGGTGGCAACCTAACACACATCTGGGTGGATTGAGGCACCTGATGTCTATCAGGACTTGCCTGTTTTTTTTGGACCGCCACCCAGGCTCAAAGGGATCATAAGATCTTCCATGCTAGAAACTTCCGTGTGCAGCCACATGCTACTATGGGCTCTGGCATAGTTGACTAAGTTGTGCGAACTCTTACGGGGTGGACTAGCAGATGTAGGGGAAGTAGGTGTACCGGTCTACCCCACATGTAAGGTGCTAGCGCTTCTGAAAGACTATGTCTCGGTCATCCATTTCTCAAACACCATGTAGTGTGAGAAAACAAACGGAGGCGATCGAGTCATGTGGGGAAAAGTGCGCAAACCTCTGCAGAGTGTACAAACTAATCATGATTAGCCGTGTCCCCGGTTATGGACAACTTGAGTATCTAGTACTTGAATATCATGTGAATCTCAACATGTTACCTCTAATTAATGTTATTGGGTTTTAATTATTTTTAATTGGGATTGAGAATGCTGTCAACCATTCTCAATGTTTCACAACCACCATGATAGTTAAATAAACTTATTCCTTTGCAGTAGGGAAAAACTGGCTTTACGCAAAACTGTAACCATAGAGCTTTCCACCAGCCATATATGCATATAGTATAGCTGTTTCATTCCATTACTCTCTATGTGTTACTTTGCCAGCATATTCCATGTGCTGACCCGTTTTCGGGCTGCAACGTTAATGTTGCAGACTTTTCAGACGACGATTGAGGTGTTTTTAGGTCGTGGCCCTATACTCGGTGATGCCATTGGAGTTGATGGACCCATTTATCTTCCGAGTCTTCCGCTGTTATCGATATTATATGGCCTTCAGCCATATTTATTGTAACAAGTTCTTTTTGAGCCATCGATGTAATAAGTGTGTGATTGCAACTCTGCTATAAAACCTCGATGTACTCTGTGGTGTCAGCATTACTGATCCAGGGATGACACCGTAGCACAGTAGACGTGGTCCATTCGGGTCAGGTCGCTACATATTGTCCCCTTGTGACCCGGCATCTTGAGCTGCAAATACACATAACAGGGCCGTGCCATAAACTTGGCGTAGGCCGGTCGCCCAAACAAGGCGTGATAGGACTTTGGATTTTCACCACTTCAAACGTCAATGTTTCCGACCTGGAATCATGATCATCTCCAAAGGCCACTTCCAGAGCTATCTTACCAACAGGATATGCTGACTTGCCAGGTACCACACCGTGGAACACAGTATTGGACGTTTTGAGATTTTTATCTGTTAGTCCCATACGACGGAAGGTCTCATAGTACAAGATATTAATGTTGCTCCCTCCATCCATGAGCACCTTGGTGAACTTGTAACCTCCCACCTGAGGCGCCACCACCAAAGCCAACTGACCCAGATTATCAACCTAGGGAGGGTGATCCTCTCTGCTCCATATGATTGGTTGTTCAGACCAGCGTAGATAACGGGGCATGGCCGGTTCAACAGAGTTGACTACCCGCCTCTGAACCTTCCAGTCTCGCTTGTCCAAGCTAGTGGTGAAAACATGGTACTGCCCACTATTCAACTGCTTTGGGTTGCTCTGGTAACCCGACTGTTGCTGCTGCTGGTTGTAACCACCCTGGTTGTTCTGATTATTTTGATTGTTATGTCCGCCCGGATTACCATTAAATCCTGAACCGGAATTTCCTCCACCGTATCCCGGCCCGGATCCTGAGCCACCGCCGGAGCCGTGATCATACCGGAAAGCATTAGAATTCTTGAACTCCTGCATAATGAAGCAATCCTTCCAAAGGTGGTTTGTTGGCACCTCCTTCGTCCCATGCTTTGGACAGGGCTGGTTCAATAGATAATTTAAGCGGTCCGGGTTAGGGTTAGGCGCTCCACCGCAATTTGGCGGTTTACCCTTGCCTCGCTGACCCTTGTCCTGCGCGTTGGTATTAGCCACGAAGTCCATGTTGCCATCCGCTTTACGCTTGCCTCCGTTACCGTTACCTGCCGAGTGGTGCTGTTGACCTTTGGAGTTGATGTTCTTCTTTCCCTTCCCTGTCTTGTCATCATCAGACTCAGGATCCTTGGTACTATCAGAATCAGCATACATTACCAAGGCGGCCATGAGGTCCCCCATGTCAGTGCAATGGCGCTTCATCCATCCTAATTTCAGCTTTAGGGGCCCAAACCGGCAATTGCCTTCTAGGGTTATAACCGCGGTGTCAGCGTTGATGCGGTCTGATGAATGCAGAACCTGCGAGACCCGGCGCACCCAATGAGTCGTCGATTCTCCTTCCTCCTGGACACAGGCAGCTAAGTCCACTATCGACATAGGCTGCTTACATGTATCCTTGAAATTACTGATAAACGGGCTCGTAATTGGGCCCATGAACTGATAGAATCGGCCGGTAAGCTTTTTAACCAAGTACGGGCTGTTCCTTCGAGCATCATGGTGAAGTACTTCGCACATGCCGCATCATCCACATCAAGCATTTCCATGGCCATCTCATAGCTCTCCACCCATGTCTCTGGAGGTTGATCCGCCGTGTAATTTGGTACCTTGCGAGGGCCTTTGAAATCCTTGGGCAGGCGCACATCGCGTAAAGCGGGGATAAGGCAAGGCACCCCAAAGAACTAGAAGTAACACCAGGTTCGACCGAGATAGTTGGACGAACCGGCGTAAGCAGCCGAGCCTGATACTGTGCAGCTAACTCGGCCTCCCTGCGCGCTCGGGCCCGGTCCACCACTTCCTGAGCATTATCAGCACCACCCGCCGGGTTGTTGCCGCGGGGTGCTCCACGTTGTTCATTACTTGACACTGCCGGTTCATCCATACGCCTGCTATAGCTCCGGCTTGGACGAGGGGTCGAGTGGATCCGGTCGCGGCTGTACGAGTATGCTTCCTGTTGGACCAAAGCTGTCCTAAGAAGCTCCTTGACCCGTCGCGTCTCTACCGCCTAAGGCGAGTCACCTTCAATTGGAATGGCCTCCAGCCGTGCAGCAGCAGCAACGAGATTGTCCATCGGGTTGGAGTAGTGACCCGGAGGTGTTGAAACAGCCTGAGGTATAACAGTGTTTTGACGAGGCAGATCCATCAGACGGGGCTGAACCGGCGCGCCGGTCCCAGGAGCTTTCGCCCGGTTTCCCTCCAGCGGATTACTGGCTCCTGCTCCTGGGGTGTTGAAAAGGTCTCTGGCCTCGAAAACCGAAGGCAAACGGGATCGGTACTTCCTCTTCATGACTTCATGCGACGCGTTCTGGTCCAACATGAGCATGTAGGCTTGTGCGTCTAAAGCGGCCCGCTCTGCGGTCATCCTGGCTTTCTCAGCTGCCAGGTCCGCCTTGGCCTGGGTGATCTGTTCCTTCACCTTTGCAATCTCCATGTTGTGGACGTCCTGATCCGCCGGGTTAGCTTCTGCCATAAGCACAGCCAATGCATCAAATAGATCTGATAGAACTTGAGCCGGCGGGCGTACAGAGCTTCCTGCCCCGGCAGCTGTCGCCGCTACTGAACCGGAGGTTATTGGCGCAACGGTCGAAGAATGAAGCGCTGCTTGTGTGTCGGCCATGAATATTCCAACTCGGTTGGGTAGATCAGAGGGGTCTGGAATACTGTCGCCATTGGAACAGCCCCAATCCGGCCATCTTGTAGCTGATATAGAGACTCGGTTTCTCCGGTTGATGACTCGTCACCGGAATAAACGACGGTCTCGCCGCGGGATTCCGATCCATCCTCATAACTTCCTCCATGGATGACTCCCACGAAGGCATGCTTCACGGCCGTTTTAACCCAGGCGGACCGCGCACGCTGAGCCGTTTCGACGAGGTCGGTGCAGATGTCCGGCTCAGGGCCCGGTTCACCGATCTTGCCGATGAAAACATGTATGCCACCAAAGGGGACCCGGTACCCGTACTCAACTGAGCCAGCCTCGGTTCCCCAGCCTGCATCACGATGTAGAGCTTGCCGCGACGACTCTTAGTCATCCAGCCCACAGCGTAGCCCTCGAGTCCTTCAAAGCGGCCCTCCAAGAACTTGAAACCATCGTGCGATAGCCCCACGGTGGGCGCCAACTGTCGTGGTTTTGTCACGGTAGATGTCCTAGAGAAAGGACTTAGTCGTGGAGCCACCGCCACGGGTTAGCTTGAAGGGGTTAAAGCGGACACAAGGACGCAAGATATTTTATACTAGTTCGGCCCCTTCGATGAAGGTAAAAGCCTACGTCTAGTTGTGATGGAATTGATGGGGTTTTGGTGACTAGGGAGCAAACAAGCTTCGCCTAAGTCTCGAGTTGTTGTCTGTTGTCCTTGAACCGCCGCCGGGTCGTCCCCTTATATACATGGGTGACGCTTGTCGGTTTACAGAGTCCCAACACCGGCTCATATACGTGTTCGGTTTGGTCTCTACTTATTCCTAACTTACAATACAAGTTTACATACCGACGCCGGTTTACGGCTACAGGCCTTAAACCGATCATGGGCTTTAAGCCCTCATCTACCTTCATGGGCTTTAACATACTTAACTACTGATGAAGTTAACCCGGCCCAGATAGGCCGGCTTACGCCCAGTAGTAATATCCCCAACACATCTAGAGTATTAAGTTAAAAACAGAGTAACGCCTTAAGCAAGATGACATGATGTAGAGGGATAAACTCATGCAATATGATGAAAAACCCATCTTGTTATCCTCGATGGCAACAATACAATACGTGCCTTGCTGCCCCTACTATCACTGGGAAAGGACACCGCAAGATTGAACCCAAAGCTAAGCACTTCTCCCATTGCAAGAAAGATTAATCTAGAAGGCCAAACCAAACTGATAATTCGAAGAGACTTGCAAAGATAACCAATCATACATAAAAGAATTCAGAGAAGATACAAATATTGTTCATAGATAGACTTGATCATAAACCCACAATTCATCGGTCTCAACAAACACACCGCAAAAAGAAGATTACATCGAATAGTTCTCCACAAGAGAGGGGGAGAACATTGTATTGAGATCCAAAAAGAGAGAAGAAGCCATCTAGCTAATAACTATGGACCCGTAGGTCTGAGGTAAACTACTCACACTTCATCGGAGGGGCTATGGTGTTGATGTAGAAGCCCTCCGTGATCGATGCCCCCTCCGGCGGAGCTTCGGAACAGGCCCTAAGATGGGATCTCGTGGTTACAGAAAGTTGCGGCGGTGGAATTAGGTTTTTGGCTCTGTATCTGATCGTTTGGGGGTACGTAGTGTTGGGGAACGCAGTAATTTCAAAAAAATTCCTACGCACACGCAAGATCATGGTGATGCATAGCAACGAGAGGGGAGAGTGTTGTCTACGTACCCACGCAGACCGACTGTGGAAGCGTTGACGCAACGTAGAGGAAGTAGTCGTACGTCTTCCCGATCCGACTGATCCAAGCACCGTTACTCCGGCACCTCCGAGTTCTTAGCACACGTACAGCTCGATGATGATCCCCGGGCTCCGATCCAGCAAAGCGTCGGGGAGGAGTTCCGTCAGCACGACGGCGTGGTGACGATCTTGATGTTCTACTGTCGCAGGGCTTCGCCTAAGCACCGCTACAATATGATCAAGGTGGAATATGGTGGCAGGGGGCACCGCACACGGCTAAGGAACGATCTCAAGGATCAACTTGTGTGTCTAGAGGCGCCTCCTGCCTCCGTATATAAAGGACCCAAGGGGGAGGGGGCCGCCGGCCAGGAGGAGGGCGCAGGAGGAGTCCTACTCCTACCGGGAGTAGGACTCCCCCCCCCAATCCTAGTTGGACTAGGATTCCCCGAGGGGGAAAGAGAGAGAGGGGGCCGGCCACCTCTCCTAGTCCTAATAGGACTAGGGGAGGGGGGAGGCGCGCGGCCACCTTGGGCTGCCCCTTTCTCCTTTCCACTAAAGCCCATCAAGGCCCATATGGCTCCCGGGGGGTTCCGGTAACCTCCCGGTACTCCGGTAAAATCCCGATTTCACCCGGAACACTTCCGATGTCCAAATATAGGCTTCCAATATATCAATCTTTATGTCTCGACCATTTCGAGACTCCTCGTCATGTCCGTGATCACATCCGGGACTCCGAACTAACTTCGGTACATCAAAATGCATAAACTCATAATAACTGTCATCGTAACGTTAAGCGTGCGGACCCTACGGTTCGAGAATAATGCAGACATGACTGAGACACATCTCCGGTCAATAACCAATAGCGGGACCTGGATGCCCATATTGGCTCCTACATATTCAACGAAGATCTTTATCGGTCAGACCGCATAACAACATACGTTGTTCCCTTTGTCATCGGTATGTTACTAGCCCGAGATTCGATCGTCGGTATCCAATACCTAGTTCAATCTCGTTACCGGCAAGTCTCTTTACTCGTTCCGTAATACATCATCTCGCAACTAACTCATTAGTTGCAATGCTTGCAAGGCTTATGTGATGTGCATTACCGAGAGGGCCCAGAGATACCTCTCCGACAATCGGAGTGACAAATCCTAATCTCGAAATACGCCAACCCAACATCTACCTTTGGAGACACCTGTAGAGCTCCTTTATAATCACCCAGTTACGTTGTGACGTTTGGTAGCACACAAAGTGTTCCTCCGGTAAACGGGAGTTGCATAATCTCATAGTCATAGGAACATGTATAAGTCATGAAGAAAGCAATAGCAACATACTAAACGATCGGGTGCTAAGCTAATGAAATGGGTCATGTCAATCAGATCATTCAACTAATGATGTGACCTCGTTAATCAAATAACAACACCTTGTTCATGGTTAGGAAACATAACCATCTTTGATTAACGAGCTAGTCAAGTAGAGGCATACTAGTGACACTAAGTTTGTCTATGTATTCACACATGTATTATGTTTCCGGTTAATACAATTCTAGCATGAATAATAAACATTTATCATGATATAAGGAAATAAATAATAACTTTATTATTGCCTCTAGGGCATATTTCCTTCAGTCTCCCACTTGCACTAGAGTCAATAATCTAGATTACACAGTAATGATTCTAACACCCATGGAGCCTTGGTGCTGATCATGTTTTGCTCGTGGAAGAGGCTTAGTCAACGGGTCTGCAACATTCAGATCCGTATGTATCTTGCAAATCTCTATGTCTCCCACCTGGACTAGATCCCGGATGGAATTGAAGCGTCTCTTGATGTGCTTGGTTCTCTTGTGAAATCTGGATTCCTTTGCCAAGGCAATTGCACCAGTATTGTCACAAAAGATTTTCATTGGACCCGATGCACTAGGTATGACACCTAGATCGGATATGAACTCCTTCATCCAGACTCCTTCGTTTGCTGCTTCCGAAGCAGCTATGTACTCCGCTTCACATGTAGATCCCGCTACGACGCTTTGTTTAGAACTGCACCAACTGACAGCTCCACCGTTTAATGTAAACACGTATCCGGTTTGCGATTTAGAATCGTCCGGATCAGTGTCAAAGCTTGCATCAACGTAACCTCTTACGATGAGCTCTTTGTCACCTCCATATACGAGAAACATATCCTTAGTCCTTTTCAGGTATTTCAGGATGTTCTTGACCGCTGTCCAGTGATCCACTCCTGGATTACTTTGGTACCTCCCTGCTAAACTTATAGCAAGGCACACATCAGGTCTGGTACACAGCATTGCATACATGATAGAGCCTATGGCTGAAGCATAGGGAACATCTTTCATTTTCTCTCTATCTTCTGCAGTGGTCGGGCATTGAGTCTGACTCAACTTCACACCTTGTAACACAGGCAAGAACCCTTTCTTTGCTTGATCCATTTTGAACTTCTTCAAAATCTTGTCAAGGTATGTGCTTTGTGAAAGTCCAATTAAGCGTCTTGATCTATCTCTATAGATCTTTATGCCTAATATGTAAGCAGCTTCACCGAGGTCTTTCATTGAAAAACTCTTATTCAAGTATCCCTTTATGCTATCCAGAAATTCTATATCATTTCCAATCAGCAATATGTCATCCACATATAATATTAGAAATGCTACAGAGCTCCCACTCACTTTCTTGTAAATACAGGCTTCACCGAAAGTCTGTATAAAACCAAATGCTTTGATCACACTATCAAAGCGTTTATTCCAACTCCGAGAGGCTTGCACCAGTCCATAAATGGATCGCTGGAGCTTGCACACTTTGTTAGCTCCCTTTGGATCGACAAAACCTTCCGGTTGCATCATATACAACTCTTCTTCCAGAAATCCATTCAGGAATGCAGTTTTGACATCCATCTGCCAAATTTCATAATCATAAAATGCGGCAATTGCTAACATGATTCGGACAGACTTAAGCATCGCTACGGGTGAGAAGGTCTCATCGTAGTCAACCCCTTGAACTTGTCGAAAACCTTTTGCGACAAGTCGAGCTTTGTAGACAGTAACATTACCATCAGCGTCAGTCTTCTTCTTGAAGATCCATTTATTCTCAATTGCTTGCCGATCATCGGGCAAGTCAACCAAAGTCCATACTTTGTTCTCATACATGGATCCCATCTCAGATTTCATGGCTTCAAGCCACTTTGCGGAATCTGGGCTCACCATCGCTTCTTCATAGTTCGTAGGTTCATCATGATCTAGCAGCATGATTTCCAGAACAGGATTACCGTACCACTCTGGTGCGGATCTCGCTCTGGTTGATCTACGAGGTTCAGTAGTATCTTGTCCTGAAGTTTCATGATCATCATCATTAGCTTCCTCACTAATTGGTATAGGTGTCGCAGAAACAGTTTTCTGTGATGTACTACTTTCCAATAAGGGAGCAGGTACAGTTACCTCGTCAAGTTCTACTTTCCTTCCACTCACTTCTTTCGAGAGAAACTCCTTCTCTAGAAAGGATCCATTCTTAGCAACGAATGTCTTGCCTTCGGATCTGTGATAGAAGGTGTACCCAACAGTCTCCTTTGGGTATCCTATGAAGACACATTTCTCCGATTTGGGTTCGAGCTTATCAGGTTGAAGCTTTTTCACATAAGCATCGCAGCCCCAAACTTTAAGAAACGACAACTTTGGTTTCTTGCCAAACCACAGTTCATAAGGCGTCGTCTCAACGGATTTTGATTTGCCCTATTTAACGTGAATGCGGCCGTCTCTAAAGCATAACCTCAAAACGATAGCGGTAAATCAGTAAGAGACATCATAGATCGCACCATATCTAGTAAAGTACGATTACGACGTTCGGAAACACCATTACGCTGTGGTGTTCCGGGTGGCGTGAGTTGTGAAACTATTCCACAATTTTTCAAATGTACACCAAACTCGTAACTCAAATATTCTCCTCCATGATCAGATCATAGAAACTTTATTTTCTTGTTACGATGATTTTCAACTTCACTCTGAAATTCTTTGAACTTTTCAAATGTTTCAGACTTATGTTTCATTAAGTAGATATACCCATATCTGCTTAAGTCATCTGTGAAGGTGAGAAAATAACGATATCCGCCACGAGC
The DNA here is from genome assembly GCF_018294505.1 of Triticum aestivum. NCBI lineage: Eukaryota > Viridiplantae > Streptophyta > Magnoliopsida > Poales > Poaceae > Triticum > Triticum aestivum. Next base: position 343,526,838 of record NC_057806.1, read on the forward strand.
CTCAATATTCATCGGACCACATACATCTGTATGTATGATCTCCAACAAATCTGTTGCTCTCTCCATAGTACTGGAGAACGGTGTTTTAGTCATCTTGCCCAAGAGGCACGGTTCGCAAGTACCAAGCGATTCATAATCAAGTGGTTCCAAAAGCCGATCAGTATGGAGTTTCTTCATGCGCTTTACACTGATATGACCTAAACGGCAGTGCCACAAATAAGTTGCACTATCATTATCAACTCTGCATCTTTTGGCTTCAGCATTATGAATATGTGTATTACTACTATCGAGATTCAATAAGAATAGACCACTCTTCAAGGGTGCATGACCATAAAAGATATTACTCATATAAATAGAACAACCATTATTCTCTGATTTAAATGAATAACCGTCTCGCATTAAACAAGATCTAGATATAATGTTCATGCTCAACGCTGGCACCAAATAACAATTATTTAGGTCTAATACTAATCCCAAAGGTAGATGTAGAGGTAGCGTGCCGACCGCAATCACATCGACTTTGGAACCGTTTCCCACGCGCATCGTCACCTCGTCCTTTGCCAGTGTTCGCTTAATCCGTAGTCCCTGTTTCGAGTTGCAAATATTAGCAACAGAACCAGTATCAAATACCCAAGTGCTACTGCGAGCTCTAGTAAGGTACACATCAATAACATGTATATCACATATACCTTTGTTCACCTTGCCATCCTTCTTATCCGGCAAATACTTGGGGCAGTTCTGCTTCCAGTGACCAGTCTGCTTGAAGTAGACGCACTCAGTTTCAGGCTTAGGTCCAGACTTGGGTTTCTTCTCCTGAGCAGCAACTAGCTTGCCGTTCTTCTTGAAGTTCCCCTTCTTTTTCCCTTTGCCCTTTTTCTTGAAACTAGTGGTCTTGTTAACCATCAACACTTGATGCTCCTTCTTGATTTCTACCTCCGCAGCTTTCAGCATTGCGAAGAGCTCGGGAATAGTCTTGTTCATCCCTTGCATATTATAGTTCATCACAAAGCTCTTGTAGCTTGGTGGCAGTGATTGGAGAATTCTGTCAATGACGCAATCATCTGGAAGATTAACTCCCATCTGAATCAATTGATTATTATACCCAGACATTTTGAGTATATGCTCACTAACAGAACTGTTCTCCTCCATCTTGCAGCTATAGAACTTATTGGAGACTTCATATCTCTCAATCCGAGCATTTGCTTGAAATATTAACTTCAACTCCTGGAACATCTCATATGCTCCATGACGTTCAAAACGTCGTTGAAGTCCCGATTCTAAGCCGTAAAGCATGGCACACTGAACTATCGAGTAGTCATCAGCTTTGCTCTGCCATACGTTCATAACATCTGGTGTTGCTCCAGCAGCAGGCCTGGCACCTAGCGGTGCTTCCAGGACGTAATTCTTCTGAGCAGCAATGAGGATAATCCTCAAGTTACGGACCCAGTCCGTGTAATTGCTACCATCATCTTTCAACTTTGCTTTATCAAGGAACGCATTAAAATTCAACGGAACAACAACACGAGCCATCTATCTACAATCAACATAAACAAGCAAGATACTATCAGGTACTAAGTTCATGATAAGTTTAAGTTCAATTAATCAAATTACTTAAGAACTCCCACTTAGATAGACATCCCTCTAATCCTCTAAGTGATCACGTGATCCAAATCAACTAAACCATAACCGATCATCACGTGAGATGGAGTAGTTTTCAATGGTGAACATCGTTATGTTGATCATATCTACTATATGATTCACGCTCGACCTTTCGGTCTCTGTGTTCCAAGGCCATATCTGCATATGCTAGGCTCGTCAAGTTTAACCTGAGTATTCTGCGTGTGCAAAACTGGCTTGCACCCGTTGTAGATGGACGTAGAGCTTATCACACCCGATCATCACGTGGTGTCTGGGCACGACGAACTTTGGCAACGGTGCATACTCAGGGAGAACACTTCTTGGTAATTTAGTGAGAGATCATCTTATAATGCTACCGTCAATCAAAGCAATATAAGATGCATAAAAAGATAAACATCACATGCAATCAATATAAGTGATATGATATGGCCATCATCATCTTGTGCTTGTGATCTCCATCTCCGGAGCACCGTCATGATCACCATCGTCACCGGCGCGACACCTTGATCTCCATCGTAGCATCGTTGTCGTCTCGCCAATCTTATGCTTCCACGACTATCGCTACCGCTTAGTGATAAAGTAAAGCATTACATCGCGATTGCATTGCATACAATAAAGCGACAACCATATGGCTCCTGCCAGTTGCCGATAACTCGGTTACAAAACATGATCATCTCATCCAATAAAATTCATCATCATGCCTTGACCATATCACATCACAACATGCCCTGCAAAAACAAGTTAGACGTCCTCTACTTTGTTGTTGCAAGTTTTACGTGGCTGCTACGGGCTTAAGCAAGAACCAATCTCACCTACGCATCAAAACCACAACGATAGTTTGTCAAATAGACTCCGTTTTAACCTTCGCAAGGACCGGGCATAGCCACACTTGGTTCAACTAAAGTTGGAGAGACTGTCGCCCGCAAGCCACCTATGTGCAAAGCACGTCGGGAGAACCGGTCTCGCGTAAGCGTACGCGTAATGTCGGTCCGGGTTGTCTCGTCCAACAATACCGCCAAACCAAAGTATGACATGCTGGTAGGCAGTATGACTTATATCGCCCACAACTCACTTGTGTTCTACTCGTGCATATAACATCAAACCATAAAACCTAGGCTCGGATGCCACTGTTGGGGAACGCAGTAATTTCAAAAAATTTCCTACGCACACGCAAGATCATGGTGATGCATAGCAACGAGAGGGGAGAGTGTTGTCTACGTACCCACGCAGACCGACTGCGGAAGCGTTGATGCAACGTAGAGGAAGTAGTCGTACGTCTTCCCGATCCGACCGATCCAAGCACCGTTACTCTGGCACCTCCGAGTTCTTAGCACACGTACAGCTCGATGACGATCCTCGGGCTCCGATCCAGCAAAGCGTCGGGGAGGAGTTCCGTCAGCACGACGGTGTGGTGACGATCTTGATGTTCTACTGTCGCAGGGCTTCGCCTAAGCACCGCTACAATATGATCGAGGTGGAATATGGTGGCAGGGGGCACCGCACACGGCTAAGGAATGATCTCAAGGATCAACTTGTGTGTCTAGAGGCGCCCCTACCTCCGTATATAAAGGAGCCAAGGGGGAGGGGGCCGCCGGCCAGGAGGAGGGCGCAGGAGGAGTCCTACTCCTACCGAGAGTAGGACCCCCCCCCCCCCCAATCCTAGTTGGACTAGGATTCCCCGAGGGGGAAAGAGAGAGAGGGGGGCCGGCCACCTCTCCTAGTCCTAATAGGACTAGGGGAGGGGGGAGGCGCGCGGCCACCTTGGGCTGCCCCTTTCTCCTTTCCACTAAAGCCCATCAAGGCCCATATGGCTCCCGGGGGGTTCCGGTAACCTCCCGATACTCCGGTAAAATCCCGATTTCACCCGGAACACTTCCGATGTCCAAATATAGGCTTCCAATATATCAATCTTTATGTCTCGACCATTTCGAGACTCCTCGTCATGTCCGTGATCACATCCGGGACTCTGAACTAACTTCGGTACATCAAAATGCATAAACTCATAATAACTATCATCGTAACGTTAAGCGTGCGGACCCTACGGTTCGAGAATAATGCAGACATGACTGAGACACATCTCCGGTCAATAACCAATAGCGGGACCTGGATGCCCATATTGGCTCCTACATATTCAATGAAGATCTTTATCGGTCAGACCGCATAACAACATACGTTGTTCCCTTTGTCATCGGTATGTTACTAGCCCGTGATTCGATCGTCGGTATCCAATACCTAGTTCAATCTCGTTACCGGCAAGTCTCTTTACTCGTTCCGTAATACATCATCTCGCAACTAACTCATTAGTTGCAATGCTTGCAAGGCTTATGTGATGTGCATTACCGAGAGGGCCCAGAGATACCTCTCCGACAATCGGAGTGACAAATCCTAATCTCGAAATACGCCAACCCAACATCTACCTTTGGAGACACCTGTAGAGCTCCTTTATAATCACCTAGTTACGTTGTGACGTTTGGTAGCACACAAAGTGTTCCTCCGGTAAACGGGAATTGCATAATCTCATAGTCATAGGAACATGTATAAGTCATGAAGAAAGCAATAGCAACATACTAAACGATCGGGTGCTAAGCTAATGAAATATGTCATGTCAATCAGATCATTCAACTAATGATGTGACCTCGTTAATCAAATAACAACACCTTGTTCATGGTTAGGAAACATAACCATCTTTGATTAACGAGCTAGTCAAGTAGAGGCATACTAGTGACACTAAGTTTGTCTATGTATTCACACATGTATTATGTTTCCGGTTAATACAATTCTAGCATGAATAATAAACATTTATCATGATATAAGGAAATAAATAATAACTTTATTATTGCCTCTAGGGCATATTTCCTTCGCATAGGTATATATAGGAGGAAGGAGTACATCGATGGAGCAACAGGGGGCCCACGAGGGTGGAGGGCGCGCCTGGTGGGGGTGGGCGCGCCCCCCTACCTCATGGCCTCCTGTTTTGTGTCTTGATGTAGGGTCCAAGTCTCCCGGGTCTTGTTTGTTGAGAAAATCACGTTCCCGAAGGTTTCATTCCATTTGGACTCCGTTTGGTATTCCTTTTCTTCGAAACCCTAAAACAGGCAAAAAACAGCAATTCTGGGCTGGGCCTCCGGTTAATAGGTTAGTCCCAAAAATAATATAGAAGTCTATAATAAAGCCCAATAATGTCCAAAATAGTAGATAATATAGCATGGAGCAATCAAAAATTATAGATACGTTGGAGACGTATCACCAACCCCTCGGGTTCAACCACCGCCGATCTCATCCATGGCCCCGGCGCTGATCTCCTCTTGCTCGCTGTCAACAATTTGCCATTCTACATCGCCATTGAGCCCCTTTTGTCATTTCTGAAGGACACGTTCTGCAATGTTGGCTTGGGATCCACAGCTTCCAAGTCAGACCTCATCGACGGCGACCACGAGGAGGGCACCCTCTCCGGCTCTTCCAAGGGGAAAGAGCCCATCTGCTCTTCCAAGGAGAAAGCGCCCGTCTGCGACATCAGGGAGGGCACCCTATAGCCATGCTCTTCCAAGGGGAAGGAGCCCATCTGCGACAACATGGAGCGCATCCAGGGTCCGTGCTCTTCCCACATGAACGAGCCCATCTGTGACAAGTGAGGAAACCCATGATTTTTTTTGCCATGCCTCTTCATAGGGGGAAACCCATGATTTGTTTTGTCGAGTCCCTTTTGCAGTGCAGTGAGAATATGTCTAGTTTTAATTGCTATATCTGGTTGTTTGTAGTATGCCTTGTTTATTTCAGTTGTTCACAATGTGATGCTCTATATGTGCAATTATTTACTATGCAGTACATTTCATCAATCCAGTTTTCAACATACCGATAGGAATGCATATATTTGCTTGCTGTTAAGCCTGTTATAGCTAGCATATGCCTCTTTTAAAGTCTTTTGATTGTTCGGTTGTTTGTAGTTAGCATATGTCTAGTTTCAAATGCTATCTTTGGTTGTTCGTAGTATGCCTTGTTTATTCTAGTTATTCACAACGTGATGGTCTATATGTGCAAGTATGAACTGTTGTTCTTAACATGCTTCTCGATGTACCTACACATGATAATTTTGGGAACGACTGCTGTTTTCCATCGAGGTTAGTTTCATCCCATGGCTTATATCTGCTCACTGTTCAGGATATCGGTAGCTGGTACCATATAGGCCGGCAGCTGATAAGGGACTAATCGGTGAATCGAACTTTTAACTGAATATATCTGCAACCCATTTATCGTTAGGTTAACTAGGGCCATATGTAATATATCTGAGGCTACATAGCAACATGCACTATACTTAATATCTAAATATGCAATCCTAGGATACATAGCAACAAGGAAGAGTGTTACATTAATGTTCTAATGATGTCTAGATATACGTAGAAGAGCAGCAGCAGCAGCAACAACAACACAACCCTGTTTGGATACTCAACTTAGCTAGAGGTTAGAGTTAGTTTCTAGCTCATTACTAACCCTGAACTAACTCCATCCAAAGAGTTGTTTGGATGGCTGGGTTAGATTGACAATAAATGCACTAGGAGAACTAGCTACAATTAGCACCACTTGGGTTGGATTGTTTTTTTGGGTGGGTTATAGATGCAACTAGATCAAACTAGCCCTCATGTTTAGATATACTTTAGGGCTATTTGAGCCCGAACTAGCTCAAACTAACTGTAACCCCTAGATACAGCAGTAGTTAATCAGCTGATAATTTGTAAGAATGCACTAAACTCCTTTCGACCCATAATATAAGATGTTAATTCATCTAATATGTGAGTATATTGGATGTTATAAGATACTCCCTCCGTTCCTAAATATTTGTCTTTTTAGAGATTTCAAATGGACTACCACATACAGATGTATATAGACATATTATAAAAGATTGTACTACATCATTGTGCAATTGCTGTTCAGCTTCTAATATTAACTTGGTGCTTTTAGGTACATATGTCATTGGTAAAGATCCGCGCTTCAACCCTTTCTGCATATGGGGCAATGAGATATCGATGAACCAACATCAAGTGCGGAAGCTGACAAAGATTGTTAGTATAATGGGTCCAAAGATGGCAATTAAACTATTTGTTTACACTTTATCCAAGACAACAGCGAACTGCAGGATGGTAAGTAAGAACTTTGCAGCCTTATTTTTACTGCCCATAATGAGTTGTGTTAGATGACAATGTCTGAATCTTTTTCCTTTGTAGTGGTTGCCAAAGCAGTTTACTCAAGATTACCTCTCAAACAACATGATTGGTGGGCATGCAAAGGTTAAAGTATTTCTACCAGAACACGATGATTATCTAGATGTTTTCATGAAGACTGTGAAGGATGGGCGGTCGGCCATCACAAGGGGTTGGACTAGAGTCGGGCGTGCCTTATGCATGGAGGAGGGCACAATATGGGCATTCCACTTCACCTTGTTCAGCAACTAGAATATATTTCGCATCTTTCCTTACCGCATTTAATATTACAAGTATACAACTGTGGTTCATCATTCTTTATTTGGTTCTTATGCAATTCTTGAACATATGTACCTATGAATCGAATAATGCATTGGTTGTTTGAACCTGATGGATATGAATAAAGCTGTAGCATACATTCAAATTCAAATCTAAATCCGGTACAATTTGGAAAAGCAGCAGTTAAATTAGGGTGAAATTATGCTCTCCAGGTTGTTACGACACACACGGTTGGTAAAACACAAACGTTTGCGATATGCACCATAATCTGAGACGGTTCACAGAGAGGAAACGTGTGCAAGCATGCACACAGTTTCCATTTGCAAACCGTGTGCGATGTCAGACAATACCACAAATGGTGCGGGCAAACTAAACATTTGTGTTAGTTGCCTTATGGTACGCGATTCGCAACCATGAACTGTTTCTGATGAAGTATGCATCATAAACGTTGCACCACATGATAGTGTGTGCGATAGTTGTCGTATACGACGATGTTATGACGGTCCAACGTTTCGTAAACATGTCCGAAACTCGTACGACAATTAGCTAATCTTCTTAACGGTGAACCATTTGTGATGGGCCGCGCATCATACACATTCTATAATAGTGAACCATTTGTGATGGGCCGCGCATCGTAAACGTAGCACCACAGAATACCAACTGCGATGTCAATGTGAGTAGAAATGAGTAGGAGTACTGTAGGGGCCCTATCCCCGATGGTTTCTGGGTCATGTGGGAAGGACCCCCTATTGCCCACACTCACTTGGTGACGGTTCCAAATTCCATCGCAGAAAGGGGTTAAAAACCGTTTGTTTAGGACCGATGCGCACCAGTGATGGTGTGACCTCACCATGCCCTAGTAAAAATTTGAGAAGGTTTGGCTTATGTCGGCGTGCACGCCCTTCATAAATCGAACCATCATCCAGGAAGTTCCATACTTTCTAGAGGGAAATCACCAAGGTTGAAGGGGAATCCAAATTTCTGTCCTAGTTTGTCATTCAGTTTTTTCCAACGATCAACATACCACCTCAAATGCAACGTGTTCTAATTTGACATTTTTCCGGGCTCATTTACCATAGTTATGGGATTATGTGAATTTTCTAGGCATTAATGCACACAATTCAAATTCAAACAATCGGTGCATGAAAAGGTGCACAAGAACGGTCTGGAAAACCATGCTCGTGTTATTTAGTACATTCTCATGCCTTTTACAAGGAATGGGTAGATATTTTAAGGAAATGTGTGGCAATAGTCAACCATAAACATGTCGTTTACTGGGTTAACAACTATATAAAAAATGAAATACATGGTTGGAAAACATGACGCTTGGCGTGGTGCCATGGTATGGCCTCACCGTGTCCTGGTAAAAATTGGAGAATGTTTTCCTTATGTCGTGATGCATGCCTTACATAAATCGAACCATCACCGAGGAAGTTTCATGGTTTCAAGGGGGAATCACCAAGATTGAAGGGGGATCCAAATTTCCTTTGTCCTTTGTCCACGAGTTTTTTTCTACAATGAACATACACCCTGCAAATCACCGTGTTCAAATTTGGCACTTTTCCGGGTTCATTTACCATTTTTAGGGGATTATGTGCATTTCCTAGGCATTAATGGACATAATTCAAGTTCAAACAATCGGTGCATGAAATGGTGCACAAGAACGGCCTGGAAAACCATGCTCGTGCCATTTAGTAAATTCTCATGCGTTTTACAAGGAATGGACAGATATTTCGATGAAATGTGTGGCAATAGTCAACCACAAATGTTTGTTTATTGCATTTTCAACTATAGAAAGAATGAAATAAATGCTTGAAAAACATGATGCCTGGCATGGTGTGCCATGGTATGACCTCACCATGTCCTGGTAAAAATTTGAGAAGGTTTGGCTTATGTCGTCATGCACGCCCTTCATAAATCGAACCATCACCAAATAAGTTCCATGCTTTCAGGAGGGAAATCACCAAGATGGAAGGGGAATCCAAATTTTCTTCGTTCTTTGCCCTGGAGTTTTCTTTCTACAATGAACATACACCTTGCAAATCACCGTGTTCAAATTTGGCATTTTTACGGGCTCATTCACCATATTTAGGGGATTATGTGCATTTTCTAGGCATTTAGTGCATATAAATCCAATCCAACTACAGCTGCATGGGTGTGATGTGAGGGATGTGGATTGTCGTTCGATCGCGGCGCATCCTACGGTGCACACACGCGATCCGCGTGGCTGGGGTTCCGGCCAATCATAACGCAACACACAATAGGCTCAGCGCACACTGTTTCCAAAAGTGACGGAGATGAACCGTGTGCGATAATGAACGAGCAAAATTGTAAGGGAAGCCAACTTTCTGTTGTCGTTTGTCGTTGAGCTATTGAATACCACCGCGCTGTACGGCTGCCCGACCCCTCTGTCCCAAAGATCTCTCCAGGCGTCGTCCATGGCACCGCAGCGCATAGTAACTGGTAAGGAAGCGATGGCATCCCGCCTCACCGCGTTCCTCGCTGCCCATGACCGCACACACGGTAAGGAAGCGCTGGCATCTCGCCGTGCTGAGTTCATCATTGATATGTCTCGAACGTATCTATAGTTTTTAATTGTTCCATGCTATTATATTATCCATCTACGATGTTTTATATGCTATTTTATATGATTTTTGGGACTAACCTATTAACCTAGAGCCCAGTGTCAGTTTCTGTTTTTTTCCTTGTTTTTGAGTTTTATAGAAAAGGAATACCAAACGGAGTCCAATTGACGTGCCAATTTTTGATGATTTTTTATGGACCAAAAGAAGTCCCCAGAGTAAAAGAGTTGGGCCAGAAGAGTCCCGGGCCGTCCACGAGGGTGGGGGCGCGCCCTACCCCCCCCGGCGCGCCGCCCTATCTCATGGATGACTCGGGGACCCCCCGACTTGTTCCCGACGCCAAAAATTCCTATAAATATCGAAACCTCCAGAAAATAACCTAGATCAGGAGTTCCGCCGCCGCAAGCCTCTATAGCCACCGAAAACCAATCTAGACCCGTTCTGGCACCCTGCCGGAGGGGGAATCCCTCTCCGGTGGCCATCTTCATCATCTCGGCGCTCTCCATGACGAGGAGGGAGTAGTTCACCCTCGGGGCTGAGGGTATGAACCAGTAGCTATGTGTTTGATCTCTCTCTCTCTCGTGTTCTTGATTCGGCACGATCTTGATGTATCGCGAGCTTTGCTATTATAGTTGGATCTTATGATGTTTCTCCCCCTCTACTCTCTTGTAATGGATTGCGTTTTCCCTTTGAAGTAATCTTATCGGATTGAGTCTTTAAGGATTTGAGAACACTTGATGTATGTCTTGCATGTGCTTATCTCTGGTGACAATGGGATATTCATGTGATCCACTTGATGTATGTTTTGGTGATCAACTTGCGAGTTTCGTGACCTTGTGAACTTATGCATAGGGGTTGGCACACGTTTTCATCTTGACTCTCCGGTAGAAACTTTGGGACACTCTTTGAAGTTCTTTGTGTGGGTTGAATAGATGAATCTGAGATTGTGTGATGCATATCATATAATCATACCCATGGATACTTGAGGTGACATTGGAGTATCTAGGTGACATTAGGGTTTTGGTTGATTTGCATCTTAAGGTGCTATTCTAGTACGAACTCTAGGATAGATTGAATGGAAAGAATAGCTTCGTGTTATTTTACTACGGACTCTTGAATAGATCGATCAAAAATGATAACTTTGAGGTGGTTTCATACCCTACAATAATCTCTTCGTTTGTTCTCCGCTATTAGTGACTTTGGAGTGACTCTTTGTTGCGTGTTGAGGGATAGTTATATGATCCAATTATGTTATTATTGTTGAGAGAACTTGCACTAGTGAAAGTATGAACCCTAGGCCTTGTTTCAACGCATTGCAATACCGTTTATGCTCACTTTTATCATTGGTTACCTTGCTGTTTTTATATTTTCAGATTACAAAAACCTTTATCTACCATCCATATTGCACTTGTATCACCATTTCTTCACCGAACTAGTGCACCTATACAATTTACCATTGTATTGGGTGTGTTGGGGACACAAGAGACTCTTTGTTATTTGGTTGCAAGGTTGTTTGAGAGAGACCATCTTCATCCTATGCCTCCCACAGATTGATAAACCTTAGGTCATCCACTTGAGGGAAATTTGCTACTGTCCTACAAACCTCTGCACTTGGAGGACAACAACGTCTACAATAAGAAGGTTGTGTAGTAGACATCAATCGCCGCCGGCGGCCACACAGTTACATGGGCGGACTTTGAGGCTGCCATGGCCGAATGGGTGGTGGGTCTAGAGGCGGCCAAAGCCACACAGAAGGAGCAGAAAAGACAGAAAGCAGTCAAGAAAAGGGAGTCCCGCCACCGCAAGAAAGAAGAGGCCGCACGCCATGATGAGGAGAGCTTGGTGGAGATTGAAGCACGGTGGGCTGCCGCTGCCTACAAGGCTGGGAAGGAGAACGCCGGCGTCTGGCCAGCATGCCCGATGGCAACATGTGAGAAGTAGTTTAAGTTTGTAGTATTAGAGCAAATTACCAGTAGTACTTTAAGTTTGTAGTATCAACGTACAATGTCGGTAAGAGCATCCTTTGAGGGCTTTGAGCGTTGATTAGCATGTGTGCCCGTGTGCGTTTTTTTGCGTTAATCATTAGAAGATCACAAAACACACGGTTTCTATGCTGTACCCATCTGCGTTTCTTTGCCTTAATTATCCATAAGTCAGTTACCTGTGTGATGTTTCTTAATAATCTAGGCGTACCATTGACCAAAAAAAATCAAATACACGTGTACATTTTTTTGGAGACAGGATCTGCCAATTTTCTGTTTTCTTGCACACGAGTACTTTACGCGCTTCGTCTGTGTTGTGTGTTTCCCCCACCCAAGTTTCAAGTTTCGCAGCAAAATTTTCATTAGACGCGTGATTTAAGAATTTATTCCTCCAATCACATCCCCACCCATCAAATTTCCTCAGTATCTCCCCCTCCCCGCGCCTCCCCCTACCGGCATCTCAAACCGCCGTCGCTGCAACCACAACTTCAACCACATCTACGTTCTGCTCGGATCCAGTCAGGTAACCCACCGATCTCTATCATGACCCCGACCTGATTGCTTAAATGGCGCCTGCGAAACTTCATCATGCCTCCAAATCCCCACCGCTAGGAGCTGATGGCGGTCCATGGCGCGATGGCCGTTGTGCGTGTTGACCCGGAGGAACACCTCGCCTCCGCCGCTACCAACATGGTGCAGGCTCTGGCCTAGATGAAGTTCCCATCGACTACCCCCAGGACTTAATAGGTAAGAGCTGACCAACTAAATCTTACCAATACCACTTGCAACGGCTATGATTTGTACGGTTGATGTATTAAGCATGTTCGTGCCTTATTTATTTCAGTACTGCACACTGTATGATGTTCAAATATTACCGTGTCCATCTCAATTTCACCAATACCAGCAACAAACTTACAATACATGACTCGGGATATCACTAGAGATGCTGCCCATTTGCTATTTTTAGTGGATGCTAACCCTGTTGTACTTAACATGCACGTCCATGTACTTACGCAGGGTCATAACGACCGATGCTTTTGTTTGCCGTCGAGGTGAGCTGCATCCCATGTCTTACAGTATTTCACATAATTTGTGCAATTGTAGTTTAACTTCTACCATTTACTGGTTGCCTGTAGGTACACATGTCAGTGGCACTGATCCATGCTTTGACCCGGAAGAACAACTCGCCTTCGCCGTCGCTGACTTTGGGCGAGCTCTGGCCAAGATGAAGTGCCCCAACAACTACCTCTCAGGACTTACCAAGTATGTACTATCCAGTTCATTCTTACCAATACCAGTTGATGTATTAAGCATGTTCTAGTAAACATGCCTAACACACTTTTGCTACTTTCCCTACCTTTTTATAGACATCTGGGCCATTCTCTACTCTGGCAGCACCTGCCTTGTGATGTTTAACTATGCCAATTGCATTCTTATCAGTACCGATTTCAATGTCTATTAAACCTGTTGCAATTAACAGTTGAATCCATTTTTAAATAGTTATATTTCAATGGCTACAAACTTACAAAACATGATTTAGGATGCTGTTAAGCCTATTGCAATTAACAGTTGTATCTTTTTTTAATCTGTCCCTTTGCTACCATGCTACTCTCCGCAATGAAGATATACTAGAGATGCTGCCCATTTTCTATTTTGGTGGATGCTAACCCTGTTGTGCTTAACATGCATGTCCATGTACTTACGCAGGGTCATAACGGCCGATGTTGTTGTTTGCCATCGAGGTTAGCTGCATCCCATGTCTTACAGTATTTCACATCATTTGTGCAATTGTAGTTTAACTTCTATCATTTACTGGTTGCTTGTAGGTACACATGTTAGTAGCACTGATGCATGCTTCGACCAGGAGGAACAGCTCGCCTCCATCGCCGCTAACTTTGGGCGGGCTCTGGCCAAGATGAAGTGCCCCAGCAACTACCTCTCAGGACTTACCAAATATGTACTCACCAGTTCAATCTTACCAATACCAGTTGTAATTAATGGCTATGTTTTGTACGGTCGATGTATTAAGCATGTTGTAGTAAACATGCCTAACATGTTTTATCTATTTTCCCTACCTTTTTATAGACAACTGGGCCATTATCTGCTCTGGCAGCACCTGCCTTGTGATGTTTAACTCTGCCAATTGCATTTTTATCAGTACCGGTTTTAATGGCCATTAAGCATGTTGCAATTAATAGTTGTATCCATTTTTAAAGAGTTGTATTTCAATGGATACAAACTTACAAAACATGAATTAGGATGCTGTTAAGCCTGTTGTAATTAATAGTTATATCCATTTTTTAATCCATCCCTTTGCTACCGTGCTACTCTTTCGCAATGAAGATATCACTATAGATGTTGCTGTTTTATTACCATTTGCTATTTTTGGTGGATGTTAACCCTGTTGTAGTTAACATTGGCTTTCCATGTACTTACACAGGGCTACAATGGGCGATGCTGTTGTTTGCCATTGAGGTTAGCTGCATCCCATGTCTTATACACTATCTATTCCTAAATATAAATATTTTTAGAGATTCCAATATAGACTACATAAGGAGCAAAATGAGTGAATCTAGATTCTAATCTAAACTATATCTATAATTCTATATACATCTGTATGTAGTTCATATTGAAATCTCTAAAAAAATACTTGTACTTAGGAACATAGGTAGTTGTATTTTACATCATTTGTGCAATCTCAGTTTAGCTTCTAACATTTACTGGTTGCTTGCAGGTACATATATGAGCGGTACTGATCCATGCTTTGACCCATTTTGCGTATGAGGCAATGAGATTTTCATGAACAAGCGTCAAGTGAGGAAACTAAGAAAGATTGTTTGGCGAAAGAAACGGGTGATTGGAATTAAGCTCTTTATTTACACTTTGTCCAAGACAACAATGAACTTTAGGATGGTAAGTAATGTGTTGCCTTTTCCCTTGCCCACAACAAGTTACTCTATTAGACCTCAGTATCTGATATTTTTCTCTTTTTAGTGGTTTCCAAAGCTATTTACTGATGATTACCTTGCAAACTACATGACCTGAGTGGAGGCAACTAAGGCTAAAGTATATAATTCATGCTACCATGATAATGCTCTAGAAGTCTTCCTGAAGGCGGTGAAGGATGGGCGGGCGATCGCCACAAGGGGTTAAACAAAAGTGGTTCATGCCTATGGCATGCAGGAAGGCACATTATGGGCATTCCGCTTCTTCAACACCATCGGTAGTCAAAATGATTCACAGTTGTATCTTCACCTTTACCGCCTTTAAATATTGTAGTTCATCATAGTTAATTGCTGTCTAATCCTGTTACTGAACATATTGTACTAGCAATTTTATTTATGGATTCGTTGTTGAACCATTGTGCCGAGAATTTGAATTGCATGTTTCATATTTCAAAATTTCCTATTCGAATAATAAATTACAGGCAAAAATAAAAACATACAGGAGCTAATAAAATAATGTGCACACAGTTAGAAAGAAAACAAGGTGTGCGATGTAAAAAGAGAACAGACTGTCATGGAACTTTGCAAACGGTTCTGGCAGTAAAAGCGTTTGTGATGGATAGCCCAATGCCACACAATTTTCTTCATCAAATCATGTGTGATGTAGTTGACAAAAGCAAACAGTTAACCAAGGCAGAGCATATGTGATACTTACACCTTTCACACACGAGCCTATACATAAAACTATGTGAGATGTACATACGAACGAAAACATTTAGCGGGGACTGACTGTGTGGGATGTACTTGCGACCAAAAACAATTTCGCCTGTATAATTGTATTTTTAGCTCTACTATACGTATTACCGTATTTGAGCGCTCGCCGGTCGCACACGACCTCATTTTGCCGAGCGTGTGTGCCAGGAGGGCATATCCCCAACATTTTCTGGGTCGTGTGGGAAGGACCCCCTATCGCCGTCACTCACTTGGTGACGGTTCCGAACGCCGTCGCGGAAAGGGGTTAAAAACCGTTTGTATAGCACTGATGCATACCACTGTATGTCATTCATAATTTCTTGATATAAGGTAAAGGGAATAACACTCACATAAACCATGATAACAGTGATCTCCTATTTTAACTGAGACAATAGGCATGCCAACAACGAGTCTATGTTTTTCCTCTTTATCAGGTTTGGCAATTCGAGTAGCTTCATTACAAAAGTAAATAACATGCCCATCTATATTTTCTTCCAGAACATCCTTAACCATGGCAACACTAGGTTCTACTTTGATTTGTTCATCAGGTTTGGGTGTTCTAATATAACTTTTGTTGACCATAGTTGAAACTTTAGCATGTTCCTTGATCCTAACACGGAAAGCACTACAAAAAATACACTTTCGTGATGATACATGTTTGTCACAGTAGGTCGCGTTTTCTGTCATGCATGTACATCCATGACAAATTTATGACAGAATCAAGATAGTCATACATGTGCGGTCGTAGAAGTGTTCCATGACATTGCCAAAATTATCATCACAGAAGTGTCCACTTCCATGATGATAAATCGCGCGTCACAAAAGTGCTTTCGTTAAGGGTGACCGACACGTGGCATCCACCGTAACGGAACGCCGTTAAGCTATCGGGTCGGATTTTGGATCCGATAACTCGTTAACAGCCACGACCAATGCTGATTTTCCACGTGTAAAATTCTCATTGCCTGACGGGTCCACGCGTCAGCTCCGCGTTGGCATAGGTGTCACTCCTCCAACGGTCGAGATGGGCCTATGATATGTTGACACGTGGACCGGCCCAAAAGTGGCCCACAAAGAGTAAATGGGCCGGCCCAACCGAAGGCCCATAAGATTTAGCGGACCATAATGGGCCGACCCAGCTAAAGGCCCACAAAATTTAGCGGACCATAATGGGCCGGCCCATCTAAAGGCCCACATGGTTTTGCAGACCATAATGGGCCGGCCCAGCTAAAGGCCCACAAGATTTTGCGGACCACAATGAGCCGGCCCAGCTAAAGGCCCACTAGATTCTGCCGACCATAATGGGTCGGCCCAGCTAAAGGCCAACATTCTCTGCCAAATTGGCCCGTCAACGGCCTTTCCTAAAATTGTCCTCAACGCGGCCCATGGTCACTTCTGGCCCATTAACAGTCCACTAAGTAATTTGGCCGAATTACGGCCCGGTGTATTTCTGGCCTGTTAAAGGTCCGGCTTCATTTTGGCCCATTTACAGGCCATCAAAACTTTCGGCCCATAAACGACCTTGAAGGATTTGGGTCATATTCGGCCATGTCTGACATTCGGCCTATTAGAGGCCCACTATAGCTTTGGGCCACTTTCGGCCTGTTGCCATTTTCAGCCTGTTAATGCCGGACGTAAACCATGGACCATATGTGGCCCAACGTCATATCGGGCCCATTAACGGCCCATATAAAAATGACAATAATCTAGCCCGACCGAAGTTCCGGCCTGTTAAAGGCTCGTGTATTAGGTCGGCGCATTTACGGCCCATCCGAATTTCGGCCTGTTAAAGTCCAGTGGGTTATTTGGCACAATCAGGGCCCAATCTCACTTTCGGTCTATTAAAGGCCCATGTATTTTATGGGCTCGAGATATTTACACCTGTAAACGGCCTATTTTTACTGAGGGCCCAAATTATGTTTAGGCCTGTTAAAGGCCCACTATGGGCACATGCCTACCAGAAAAATATGAAAGCTTATGCTGATTTAGGCCCAGATATTTTTAGTGGGCTACATGCCAATTTCGGCCCATAATCGTTTTTAGCCCAATTGGAATGGGCCCGACGAATGTTGGCATGTTGGGCTCCTACGAAGCTTTAGGCCGAATACATTACTAAGATAAACGTACACTATACAAAAATAGTGTCATAATTACTGCAGCCTGAGGCAGCATCATAAATGTTGTATCACAACAAAATAAATTCCAACCATACAACAAAAGGCTTGTTGGCATAAAGTTTACAGTCCTTCCAGATAAAAGCACCATCAGATGTATAGAAGCACATATCATTTGACCTGAGTGCTAATGTTTCAGGCTGTAGAATCTGATGGAGCAGCACGATCTCCACCTTCTTTCCACCATTGCTCTTGAACAACAAAGCGAATGTCTGATAGTCTGGTTTCAAAACCATTCATATCTTGACGACATTTCTCAACGACTATTCTTGTTTCCGAAACAACGTCCACTAGGGATTGGACTTGTGTCTGGAGCACAGATATATCACTCTGTCCAGCAAGAAGATTTTGTTCAGTAGGCGATTTGGACGAGGTTACCTTGACAACCGGCCCATAATTATGCAGGAAGGTGCTTTTTGCACTGCTAGTGGAGAGATACTGACGCACTGCAGCAAGAGGTGACATTGTGCCTGTAGTAGCCTCGTCACCTTCAGGTGGTTGTGGCTGTTCAATCATTTGTTCCATAGCTTTCTGAAAGTTTGAACTTGTAGATTAGTGTACCAGATAAGTTACTAATGAGACAAAAACAAACAAAGTAGGTTAAACGTTTATACATAACTTATTTTGGTGAACTACTGTAATACATTAGCATGTATTGTAGTGCCAACTACATAATAAAATCACTTTCGGAACATATGTCCATGTAGCATGCCTACTGTATTGTCTATTTCCTCACATTCGTTAACATCTAAGGATAAAGAGACATGGCGTAAAGTAGGATGAACATAGTATGACATCATTCATATCATGGGCAAACATATATAAAACAAACAGGCTATTTTATCATTGTGTGCGCACGTGAACATAACAACTATATTACAGATCAATACCAAAAGAATATCCTTCATCTCTTTTAAACCATGTAAGGTGAAATGATATGTTAAGACAACTGTGAATAAAAGTGAACAGAGTAACTAACATTGGCTGCAAACCAAGTAGTTAAATGAACACATCATAGTACCAATCAGTTCAGGGCAGGAGGAGTAAGGACTTACAACAGCGGCTTGAACTGGTGTGCTCATGCCTTTCATCTTGATGGTGTGGCAATCCTTGAAGATTTGCACTGCATTCGGTTCAGGTTCTTTTTGGTCTGCACGGGATTTCCTCTGTATTTGGAACAAGTCAATATAGATATGATAATATGGCATAAAAAAGAAGGAAGTAGCAGCTATTTACAAGAGCCTCGCAGTGTGCAATATAGCTACGAGATCCTGTGGTCTGTTAGAATTTCACTTTAGAACGGTTGGTTTTGTTCTTCAAACAGTTAGCCTAGAAGAAGATACACTTGTAAGGCACATACATAAATACAAGTTCAATATGTGGTCTGATCAAATACATATAGCCTACCTGATACTTTGGATCAGACCAGTGTTTAATGAGGGCTGTCCAGTCTTCATCTGTAATACATTCCACTGGAGATGTTTGGGCGATTTCATTGTTAGCCTTGCCTTCAAAGTGAGATTTTCTAAGGTGGTACCAATACTGTCGCAGAGCAGACTGAAAAACATGAGTGCATGCTTGTCTAGTTGCATCATCTTTCGGATCCAACTTGAACCTCATATGTTGAAAAAAGAATATAAGTCTTATTAGGAGGAAGCTATAAAGTATGGGACAGAGCAAGACAATATTACTAATTGCGATGAATAACATTACTTACAGATAAATGGTCAAGGAAGGTGTTAAACTGGGTATTGTCTTTCTCATTCCTATACTGGATCCACGTTGGGAGGATACGTGCATGACACCTAACGGCAACAGCTGCCTCTGATACTAACTTGGCTGACTCTGGAGCATCACGTGGCCTTTTTAAACCTGCCTCAAAATGGATCTCCATTCTTCCTCCTTTATATTTTGTTAATCTGTCAAGCATTATCCCTCATGTCTGTTTCCGCTTGCGCCATGTTGCTAGTTCAACAACGAATATGGAAAGTGTTAGTGTACATCAAACTGTGAGAGTACATATAAAGGAGCATGCAACTTCCACTTGACTCGGTCAGGTACCGTCTTGGTGTTGATGCTCATGAGGTTCATCTAATCTTGCCAAGTCCTGTTGTGTCAGCAATGCTTCGGAAGTAGTGTTAGGTGTGAAGGCAGCTTGGGAACTGGCCAGTTCCAGAGCAAACGAACGAGTAACTGGTTGAGATACTGGTATAGTTGAAGCGGATGCTGCAGCTGGTGGATCAGGTGATACTGTGTTTGTAGATTTAGCCGGTGGACTTGGACCTTCTACTGCACTATAAGTACCAGCAGAATCTCGACGGCAGAACCTTTTTCGTTTCACCTGACGAGTAACAGCACTCCCTACTATATTATTTTCCTTGCTCTTTTTCGACTTTGCCATGTCAAGCTGTACCCACAACACAAAAGAATAAAATCACTCTTCAGAACTCATTGATGCATGATACAGACAAACAATACTTTTATGTAAGACAACCATATGAGGATGGAATATGTAAGAAAAACAGGACGACAAGACATATTCACAGCTATGATGTGCAAACTAAGCAGAAGGATTTTCAAGAAAATAGAAGTAATGCAAGCTAGACACCATATGAAAGATGCAACCAATATTACTCTGCCAAGTTAAAAGTGTCTTGTCATAAGTGGCAATTCGAACAATTAGAAGCAGTACAACGTAGCAATCAATGCAAGATGCAACCACTATCAAACTGCCATGTTAGAAGCGTCCAATCATGAGTGACTGATGCAGGATACACAACAACAGTACTTTGATGTAAGAACATGGTATGATAGATAGATGCAGTGTATTCTAGACACAGAAAGCCATGTCATATGCACATGTATAACGTATAAACTCAACAGGTGCAATTTAATCAAAATATAAGAAATACAGGCTAGACAACATATGCAACATGAAACCAATTATCACAGTGTCAACTTAGAGCAAGCACCTACGATGGTGGAGTACGGGAGATGAACTCATCATTTAGACTTGGGACTTCAACTTCATTAGCAGTAGAAGTGGCAAATCTAGAGAGTCTCTGTTTGCGTCGGTGGGGAGGACCACCAACATCCCCTAACTTACTCTTTTCCTTCCTATTTTCTAATATTGCCTTATGAAGTCAAAACCACAAGAAGATGAATAAAATTAGCTCTGCATAACTGGTTGGTGCATGATATAGACGAACACTACTTTGATGTAAGGCAAGCGCAGGATAGGAGGATGGAATATATACAAAAAAGACAGCGTTTCATATTCACACGTACGATAGAAGGATGGAATATGTATGAAAAACAGTAAGCGGAAGGCATTTCAACAAAATTAGAAGAAATGAAAGCTAGGCACCATATGAACATGCAACCAATATCACTCTATCAGGTAAAAAGTGTCTCGTCGTAAGAGCCATTTCAAGAAATTAGAAGCAGTACAAGCTAGAAGACAATGCAAGATGCAACCTACATCACAGTCCCAAGTTAAATGTGTCTTATGGGTAAGTGATCGTTGCAGGTATAAGTTGTAAGCTATGCAGATGCAATTCAACATAATCAGAAGCAATATAAACTAGACATCATACGGAAAATGCATCCACGTATAACAGTTCCAAGTAAGAGCAAGCACCTATGATGGTGGAGTAGGGGAGATGTGCTCATCATGTACACGTATGTTCTAGAAACAGGAAAACGTGTCATATTCACAGGCATTATGTGTAAAGTAAGCAGATGCAATTCAAGTTAGAAGCAATACAAGCTAGACATCATACGCAACATGCAACCACATATAATAATGTCAAGTTAGAGCAAGCACCTATGATGGTGGAGTAGGGGAGATGTGCTCATCATCTACACAGCTACGTTGACTGTCCAGCCTTGTGTTGTCTTGCGAATATTGTTGGGAGGATGGCGGAGTAGAATCTGTAGAGACCCCCTGTTTGAGTTGCTCCGAAGGACCACCATCATCCACTGCCGGACTAATTTCCTTCAGCTGTAATGATTTTGCTCTTCAGAACTCATTCATGCATGATACTGACGAACACTACTCGGATGAAAGGCAAACACATGATGCGAGGATGGAATATGTATGAAAAACAGGATGGTGTGACATATTCACACCTATGATGTGGTAACTAAGCAGAAGGCATTTCAACAAATTAGAAGCACTGCAAGCTAGACACCATATGAAAGATGCAACCAATATCACTCTGCCAAGTTCAAACTGTATGGCGTTTCAACAAATTAGAAGTAGTACATGCTAAAAATCATATGCAAGACACAACGAATATCAAAGTGGCGACTTAAAGGTGCCTTATCATAAGTGACTGATGCGGGATATGCAAGAATAGTAGTCTGATGTAGAAACAGGAACACATGCCATATTCACAGGCATTATGTGCAAAGTAAGCAGATGCAATTCAACAAAGTTAGAAGAAATACAAGCTAGACATCATACGCAACATGCAACCACATATAATAGTGCCAAGTTAGAGCAAGCACCTGTAATTGTGGAGTAGGGGAGATGTGCTCATCATCTACACAACTACGTTGACTGTCTAGCCTTGCGTTGTCTTGCGAATCTTGTTAGGAGGATGGCGGAGTAGAATCTGTAGAGAACCTCCGTTTCAGTTGCTCGGAAGGACCACCATCATCCAATGCCTTGCCAATTTCCTTCAGCTTTATTGATTTTGCATTGTGAGGTCATACTGACAAGAAAAAGGAATATCATTCGCTCTTCAGAACTCATTCATGCATGATACTAACGAACACAACTCTGATGAAAGGCAAAGTCATCATACGAGGATGGAATATGTACAAAAAAATGGACGGCTTGACATATTTACACCTATGATGTGGTAACTAAGCAGAAGGCACTTCAACAAATTAGAAACACTGCAAGACACCATATGGAAGGTGCAGTCAATATCACTCTGCCAAGTTAAAACTGTCTCGTCATAGGTGGCGTTCATCAAACTAGAAGCAATACATGCTAGAAATCATATTCAAGACGCAAACCAATATCACACTGCCAACTTAAAGATGTCCCATCATAAGTGACTGATGCAGGATACACAAGAAGAGTAGTTTCATGTAAGAACATGGTGTGATAGACAGATATAGTATGTACCAAAAACAGGAAAGCGTGTCATATTCACATGTATCATGTGTAAGCTAAGCAGATGCAGTTTACACTAATTAGGAGCAATACGAGCTAGACACCATATGCAACATGCAACCAGATATCACACTGCCAAGTTAGAGCAAGCACCTTGGATGGTGGAGTAGGGGAGCGGAGACTTGGACCTTGTAATGCACTATCAGTACAAGGAGAATCGGTACAGATGCTCCATTTACGTTGCTGCAGAGGACCACCATCATCGCCTTCCTTACTCTTTTCCTTCCTCTTTCTTGATTTTGCCTTGTCAAGTCAAACCCACAAGAAAAAAGAATAAAATTTTCTCTTCAGAACTCATTGATGCATGATACTGACGAACACTACTTTCATGTAAGGCAACCGCATGATAGGAGGATGGAATATATATGAAAAACAAGACGGCGTGACATATTGACATGTATGATGTATAAAGTGTAAACTAAGCACAAGGTGCTTGAACTTGTTAGAATCGATGCAAGCTAGAAACCATATGAAATATGAAACCAATATCACTCTGCCAAATTAAAAGGGTGCCCTAACAAATGTATTTGACCAAATTAGAAGCAATACATGGCAACAGGCTACAAATAATATGCAATATGCAACGAATAAAGGTGGCTCGTCATAAGTGATTGATGCAGGATACATAAGAGAGGTAGTTTCATGTAAGAACAAGGTTAACACATAGATGTAGTGTGTACCAAAAATAGGAAGGCATGTCATATTCACAGGTATAGTGTGTAAACTAAGCAGATGCAATTTACCCTAATTAGAAGCATTACAAGCTAGACACCGTATGCAACATGCAACCACATATCACACTGCGAAGTTAGAGCAAGCACCTGGGATGGTGGTGTAGGGGAAGTGCGGTCTTCAGGTATAGAGCTACGTTCAATATCTTCATTTAGGCTTGCTATTTCTTGAGAATCATGTGGAGAGGATGAAATTGCATTCTTTATAAGAGTATTGCGTCTCATATTAACCCACGCGCGTGACTGTCTCATCATAAGCGATAGACGCAAGATACACAAGAATAGTAGTTCGATGTAAGAACATGGTGTGATAGGCAGATGTAGTATGTACCAAAAACAGGAAGGCGTGTCATATTCACATGTATAATGTGTAAGCTAAGGAGATGTAATTTAACAAATTAGGAGCATTGATGAGGGATAGACAAGAAAAGTGCCTTATCATAAGATATAGTATGTACCAAAAATAGGAAAGCGTGTCATATTCACATGTATCATGTGTAAGCTAAGCAGATGCAGTTTACACTAATTAGGAGCAATACGAGCTAGACACCATATGCAACATGCAACGAGATATCACACTGCCAAGTTAGAGCAAGCACCTTGGATGGTGGAGTAGGGGAGCGGAGACTTGGACCTTGTAATACACTATCAGTACAAGGAGAATCAGTACAGATGCTCCGTTTACGTTGCTGCAGAGGACCACCATCATCGCCTTCCTTACTCTTTTCCTTCCTCTTTCTTGATTTTGCCTTGTCAAGTCAAACCCACAAGAAAAAGGAATAAAATTTGCTCTTCAGAACTCATTGATGCATGATACTAACGAACACTACTTTCATGTAAGACGAACACTACATATCACACTGCCAAGTAAGAGCAAGCACCTGCGATGGTGGTGTGGGGGAATTGCGGTGATCAACTAGAGAGCTACGTTGACTATATTCATTTAGCCTTGCTGTTTCTTGAGAATCATGTGGGGAGGATGACACTGCACTCTTTATACGAGTATGGCGTCTCACAGAAACCCACCCGGGTGACTGTCTCATCATACGTGATTGACGAGGGATACAAAAGAGCATTAGTTTGATGTACGAACATGGTTAATAGACATATGTAGTATGTATCAAAAATAGGAAGGCATGTCATTATCAAAGGTATAATGTGTAAAATAAGCAGATGTAATTTAACCAAATTGGAAGCAATACAAGCTAGACACCATATGCAACAAGCAACCACATTTGACAGCGCGAAGTTTACTGTCTCCAACTGCTGACACTGCACCCGTTAGAGCGCTGGAACGCTTAGTGCTTATCTTCGAATTACACTGGAGCGACTTCTGTCTTTTCTTTTCTGCATTCATCAACACTGCGTCAGAGTCTGAAATACCCATGCATAAAAAAACAATAGTGTGAGTATGGGTGAAGTGTGTGCACAATTAGTATAGTGTAAAGGTAGCATATAGCAGGTCAGTGAGAAATAAATGACGGGAGACATATGATAGCTCTACAACATGCATGGCACACTAAATTACTACAGGATTCTATGGAAATAATAGTCGACTGAAAGCAAATAGGTCAGTCCATTTTTTCTACACTGTCCGATGTACAAAGAACGGGCAGATCGCCTTCATCTACCTCCAGCAAGTCAGTGTTGACGATCTTCCTCGAAACGCCAGCGACCACCGGCCCAGTATTCCCCCCTGCCTACGCCCTCCCCTCGACCTCACCGCACCGCCGTGCTTGGCACCGCCCCCCGGCCATCCATTCAAGCCCCGCTGACCTCTAGATCGGGCGCAAGCAGCTCCTGCGCCCCACACCCCTATGATAGACACCGATGCGCCGCTTCCCAGGGGAACATGCGGACTAGGTGCTCCGCGCGCCTAAGCGGGTGCTGCTTCTTTTAATTGCGGTTCAACTGACCCTGAATTGAAATCCAGGCGGGCTACTGACTTCTAGCAAAGGTGAAATAGTAAAAGGAAGGAAACCTTGTGCATTTAATATCATGAAGAAGATGCAGTAAGAAGCGCTCAACTAGTTTCTTTCGTGGGATGAATACGGTGTGAGCGGAGACGTAAGATTTGCACGAGTAAGGGAAGAGGAGTACCTCTTTCTGCTGGCAGTGCTGTGTCCTCCTTCTGTTTTTCCGACGATCTTCTTGTTGTTCACCGGAAACCAGAAGTTGTGGAGGACGGTGCAGCCTTGGACGAACCCATGGCCAAGTTGTTGAGTGTGGTGCGGTGGCCGTCTGTCGGCGACGGGGAAGCAGATCCGAGGCGACGAACGATGGCGTAGCGGGAACAGCTCCGGTGCGGTGGACGGTTGCGACAGTGGAGCCACAACAGTGAGGCGCAGGACGGCGTGGTCGGAGTGGTTCTGGTACGGCGCACGTCGGCGTCGGCGTCGTGGAGGCAGCTCTGCCTCGGCTTCAGCTGCTAAGTCCTTGAGGGCATTGCGGTTGCGGTTGCGTTGGACGACGACGTTGGGGTACCGGCTCCGGCGTGATGGAGGAGGGCGGCGGTGGATTGGCCGCTATGGGGTGGAGGACGGAGGAGGCTGGGGTTTCACGGCTGGTGGAGAGGGCGTTGTCGCGCCCATGGAGTATGAATGCGGAAACGGAGGGAGGCGGGGAACTAAGGGGGAACAATGTTTCGGTTTGAGACGCGCTTGTTTGAAATTTGGGGAAAGTTACAAACTTTCCCCCCATCTAAAATTTCAGACATATTGCGGATTGGGGGTAGGACAGTCATGTCAGGTGTCCCAAATGTGGGCGGGATAGATTTTGGCTGAGTGCATGGGTAGGCGCCCACGGCGTATGAATGCTTCTCTGGCGTCTTGGCGAAGTTACAAACCTACCCCGGTTTAGACCTTTGGACATCGGGCCGATAGGCTACACGGGCCAGAGTTAGGACAGTAATTTCCTACCACCAAAACATTAGTCTCGCGCGGTTTCGGGTGACCAGAGGCCTATTTGGCGCTTCGTTTAGGGCCTCTTCGATTCACAGGATTTTCAAAATGAAGGAATAGGAAAAATGCAGGAATAGGGTGACATGTCCCATAGTATCCTACAAGATTTGAAAGAATGTTTGATAGCATAGGAAAAACAAAGGAATTCTACAAAGAGGTTTGAGTGGATGGAAATTTTCCTCCAAAATGTAGTACAAATGGATCATATGGAAAAATTCCTAAGGATGCCAATCCTACGAATCAAACGAGCATCACAGGAAAAATTCCTAAGGGTTTAAATCCTCCAAAAATCCTATGCAATTCCTTTGAATCAAAGGAGCCCTTAATATTTGGGAGCAGAAGCATTTAACGTTTTTGGTTCTCTTGAATTGAACTTTCAGGATTTGTTAAACTTCACAAATCTTTACTCTTGAAAATCCTAAAGCTACGGTTATTTTGGAATGGAGGGGGTACATTTGAATATACATTGTACACGAGTATATATTAAAAAATATGCAACTTACCTCAGTTCATGCATGGTTCCAGATATAATCTCCTTGGTTGCAAAAAAAAGTTAGATATGCGTATGAATATATATAACATGTTCAAACTCACAACAAAGATTGATGCCCCCTTTTACATCTGATTTACAAATGCCATTATCTCAGGTTCAAATAGATGAATGCACTTCCTATGAATTCGAATCTTCGAAACCCCCTTTATGTTGAATTCGACATGTATTCTATTTCGTAGCTAGCAATTTGGAATGTATCCATGCAAGTGACAAATGTATAAAGTGCTTCACACTAACAACATGGAGTGCACTAATTAATGTTTATATATGAATTGCAAAAGCATCCATTGCCTGTATTTCAAACCGCTCTCACTCTATGGATCGATAATATGAAATAAACACATGCACATGCTAGAATTCAATTGCAGTTGAAGAAAGAGCCTACTCCTAGTACTGTATATTAGTGATAGGGGTGTGTACAAAGTACACGTGAATACCAGGCATTGTGCGTGTGTGTATACTATCGACGAACTAGCCCCCAAGCTTGTATAACATACTAAGGGCCTAGGGTTACAAATCATATATAGTCGGCTTATCACCAGTGGGGATAGAGTCCTCCGCGACTCTGGTAGCTTCGTGTTGTACACCGAGTCCTCCACATGGGTCTTCGTATAACATGTCTCGGTCCAACCTATATGTGGCACAGGATGGAACCGACCCATGAGTCTTCATGTTAGCCCACCACAACTAGAAATGATGTGCCCACCACACCACACACGCAATCGGCCACTAAGAAAATAAGCATAT
The DNA here is from genome assembly GCF_018294505.1 of Triticum aestivum. NCBI lineage: Eukaryota > Viridiplantae > Streptophyta > Magnoliopsida > Poales > Poaceae > Triticum > Triticum aestivum. The sequence goes on from NC_057806.1 coordinate 343,554,562, forward strand.
ACAATAGTACAACGGTATCTAGCTCACGATACGTCTCCATATTTTGTTGATGACACTGACGGACTTTGCATTTGATGCCTGCTCCGTATTTTGTTGACGACACTTATGATCATTGTATTTGAAGCGAAAGCACGATATGGTCACTGGACTTCAGAATAAGCTCGTCACGGTCACCACATACATTTTGTCGTGCTAACCAACATGTGGTTGGATGGTTAGAGGACAGTGGTTTCTCGAGCCCACCAAGGTTAAAGTCCCGGTGCTCGCATTTATCTTGTGTTAATTTTAGTATTTTCCGGCGACGTACTTTCAGTGGGAGGAGACGTTCCACTCGACTACGAGGCACCTATGGTGACTTCGTAAAATCTCAAGATCATATATGCTGGCCCACTCTCTCGAATGTGCTCATAGGGGTAGGGTTCGCGTGTGTGTGCTTATAGCGGTGAGTGCTTGCGCGTATATATGAGCCCTTGCATCTGTACCGTGTTAAACAAATACATATCATGATTATACGGTCACTGGCTCACCCGTACAACTCCATATTTTGTTGATGACATAATCAATTGACCAGTCAAACGTTCCACGCAGCGCAACTAGTGTTGCACCACCGGGGCGCGTAACCGTGGGGCCCACCTGTCAGCCCGTATATGAAAGAAAGAAATGGTAGTTTGAGTCTGTACTGTGTTAATAAAATAGGAGTACATTTTAGGGTGATCATGCAGTCACTGGCTCACCATACAGCTCCGTAATTTGTTGATAACACGATCAATTGACCAGTCAAACGGTCCACATTCAGCAGCGCACATTACCATAGGGCCCACCTGTCAGTGCGTATATGAAGGACAAAAATGGTAATAAATGAGTGGTTTCGGGGAGGGAGGGCCGGCCGCGGGCGGCGGGGGCTGGCGGTTAGGCCGGTGGTGGCTGGCGGCTCAGGGGGGTGGGGTGGTGGAGTTTGATGATAAACTGGAGGCCCTTGATTTCGTATCCAACGGCTGGAAAATCTAATGACCAGAGATGAAAAAGTCAGTCGACTGACGTGTAGCCTCACCCCACACGTACACATGCACGCACGCAAGACCCGCACGCATGTAGGCGTGCAACACTGACACGTACACACGCACGCATGCTGGCATGCAACACTGACACGTACACATGCACTCACGAACACACACACGTACGCACCCATGCATGCAACAATGAAACGTACCCTTGCACGCACGCAACACTCGCACGCCTGCATGCACACAGCACACGACGCAAGACACACGTTCAACCTATACGTGCATGCACCCTTTGTTAAGGACATGGATTGTTACGGGTATTAATCAATCTTATTTGTGATAAGCAGAACTTGATATTTGCAGCGGTCTTTATGAATCACAACGTATCAAACGGGCTATCAACATAGTAGGCTTATCTACATGAAAAAGATGACGTCACACTCAATGATCAATAATGGGTTCATGAAATGCCCGCTTCTGACCGCCCTGGCCCACCAAAGGTTCCTCTGCTGTGCGCTGCTTGCGTTGGGTCACTGACATGCATGCCATGCACCCAAAGAGCCCACATGTCAGTGGAAGAACGACGCGGTGTCCTAGGTCGGAGTCGAGGGCGCCACTCGCGGCACGCCTGGCTGAACACGCCTCTGTGCCGCATTCAAACGCCTCCATGAAACCCGCCTGTGTGGAAGCCGAGAAACCCACTCTGGACACACGTCCGTTCATGACTGGGCCGCTCCCCTATCTCCTCCACCATTTTGTCCACTCTTACAATGGCTTACGAAGAGTAGTTATTCCGCATCCAAGCCGGCTGGGTAGCCCGCCGGATACGAGCTATGCAGCTCGCTAATCCACCTCCCTTCCCTCGCCCGACGGAGCTAGTTGCCGCCCCAAGCCGTGGAATTTTGCCATGTGTTGTTTTCATGGACTAGCAAGATGCCCGTGCATTGCACGGAACATCAAGATGCATTTTTTTACAAACTCCCGCATGCATGCAAGGGATAATTAATGTCCTCCTTTGCTAGTACCACGAGGAAAACACCATTAATATTGCATCGATTAGTGTTAGTGGCCTTGTATATTTGCAAATTGTAATTTTGATAGTGGCCTCTTTTATATAAAAATGGAGAGAGAAAGATGAGAGATAAGGTGAGGAGGAGTGGGGCGTGGTGGTGACTGGTGGTCGGACTGGGCGGAGGCATGGGGATGGATGGCGCATTATGTCTAGGTTTGTATCTCTCTCACACACACACCCACGTAGGTGGGGGACGTGCACGAAGAGAACAGGTGCACGCACGGCGCAAGTACTCCCGTCTATTTCCCAACCACACCCACGCGGGTACACGGTGGAGCTCATTTCTGTAAGAAAAAGGCAGCCCACGTGGTAATTTGGCACGTGTACTGGTTGCCCACTTGGTGGAGGGAGGATCGTCTACCACGGGTGAACAAACAAATTTCGACTTGACGCGTTATGTTAAATTAAAAAAAGAGGCAAACCATGTGGGGCCTACCTTAGATGCAAGGCTCTATACACTGGAGTACTTTTGATGTGTCCCGTCAACTCGTAGAACGAGGAGAAGCTTGCTTAGTACGCCGTCTCCCCCGCCCACGGGCGCGGTGGCTCGCAGGATGAGGTGAAGCTTGCTTACTAGTACGCCTTACGCCCGCTCCCTCGCCCACGCGCGCGGTGGCTCGCAGCACGAGGAGAAAATTTTACTACTCCCTCCGTTTACTCCTCGTCCCTACTACGTACTTTGGTTAGTACTCCTTCCATTTACTTATACAAGGCCACTATAAGAAAATACATTTTGCATCTATACAAGGCCACAAATAGTAATCGAGACAAAAGTTACTACTCCCTCCTTTCTAGTTTATGGCTCAATTCAAAATCTCTCCAACCAAGGTAGACGGTGAGTGGTCGAATTAATTTCGTATTTTGCACAAGTAATTAGTACGCTTGTTTTTCTCAAGAAGTTATGTTTACCGAGGCATTAATTAGAATGAATGCATGAATGCCCACTAAATTTCCATGAACTTGTACATGCATTGGTTAGTTTCCTCTTGACACTGCTTGTGTCGGGTGATCTAACGCACCTCGAAATCCAACATGTAATGGTACTACTACTAGTATAGTAGAATTGAGACTTATCAAACGGAAAAACAAATGTTTTTTAGATGAGCCCTATAAACCCTAGTGGGTACGTACTCTGTAAAAACAGATTTTTCCAAAACTAAGTCGCTCCCTTTCATGAATTCTGTAGTATACTCCTCTGTCGACGCTCCCTTTCATGAATTCTGTACTTCCTGTCGCCGACATGTGGGACATATAGCAACCGGGTCGATGTGTCAAGCACCAAATAACAGTGCAGAACAGCAGGGGGACGCACCCCACTCGTACCGGCCCAGTAGTAGTAATGAGCAATGAGACGTCAAATCACAATGCCACACTTTCCCAGACGGACGAAGCAACCATTATTTCACACTTCGGTTCGCCATCATCTCAAACCACATACTAGTATTTCTTCTGCCTCAAGAGGGACACGCGCATCGCCTTGGTACATCATGACATGTGGGACCGCATGACAGGCCATGCTCCCCCGCCGATCGCTCGATAAAATCACCTCATTTTTACTATACATCCTCCGTATCGGTTTACTACATGGCATGCACGTCGTTCTAGGTTGAGAATTTAACTGGCTATATATGTGATGAACAATACTCTAGCCTTTTAAAAAATGTATACTTTTGTACAGCAGTACTATCGATGGATTGTGCCATGGAGAAAAAATTGAAATTAAAAAAAAGGTGGTACATATAGAGAGCGCTCGTCGCCAAATTATGCATATAGTACTATTAAAAAGGCTAGTCACAATAATGGTGTCCAGCACAACCCGCCCCTCAAATAAAACTAAGAGGGTGCTTGGATATGTTTTAGTCCCATGACTAAAAGTAGTGGGACTAAAACATGCTAGCCTCAACCATGCTTGGATCCAAATACTAAAAAGGCTAAAATCAAGTTAATGAGCATTTATTATCCTCCAAACCCTCCAATCCAGAACTCGCCTGTGTTAAAGGAGAGGAGTTAAATGAGTAGAGAGAGGACTAATCCAGATTTTAGTAGGGGTACCCCTGACTAAAAAATTTTAGTCTCAAGACTAGTTTTAGCCCCTCTTTCAGGGGTGCTTGGAACTTTAGCCTCTTAAAGAGACTATTTTTAGTCAGACTAAAATAAGTCCCTTGGATCCAAGCACCCTCTAAGCATCCTGGAATTCTTTGACAAAATTAAGCACCCTGAAATTCTTTGACAACTAAACTACTGGCTATATGATGTTGGCCATATATATTGTACGTATATATTGTGAAGAAACGAGTGGTAGTACTATACCAACTAAAAGATGAAATGTAGGAAATACTAGTATGTACATACTGAAGAGTTAAAGTAACGAGAAGAAACATAACATAGTTCTGCTGGGGGCTCAGCACAACACACCCCTCAAATTAAATTAAGCACACCTGAAATTAAACTTTGCAACTATTCCAGTAGACACTGCATTAGAACCACCATGAGCAACGACACTGCCACCTTACTCGGAGTCCTCGTCCACGTCCTCGACTTTGTCCTTGTCCCTCTTCCTCTTGGGCGATACTTCTTTGCTTGAACCGCACACTTGGCTGTTGCTCTTCATCCAACCCTTGTAGATATTGAAGCAAAGGTAGCCATCCATTGTAGCGTAGTGGATGTGGTCTATATCTAGTACATTCCACTGCCATGCATGACGATGAAACGTGTATGGAGGTTTCTCCAGTTTACCGTACGAAGGATGAACCATGGCTCCTGCCAGGGTCAGCATTGAAGGCTGACCAGCGGACACCAGCCGATTCTTCTGGAGGTCGAAGGTGTTGCCTACAATGAGGCATATCCGATGTAGGACGTCTTTGTCGTTACCAAAGTCTATAGTAATGAATTTGACTAGGTTGCTCTCGAGGAAGTCCTTAAAATCCTGGCACTCAACGTCGGCATGGCATATGTGGTAGACCAAGCATAAGTCATGCACGCAAACCTGGATCACGGCGGGCTTCTTTCTCTCTTCGTCTTTAGATCCTTCTCTCGTCCCAGGACTATGGTGTACTCAACATCTAGCCCAGCAACCCACTCATCATCTGAGTCTTCGAACATGCGTCTAAAGCGAGAAAGGCATCCTTTCACCGTCGCGGAAGAACGAGTGTAGATGACGTTGAACTCATCACCGGTGATGGTTCTAACCTTGTACTCACCGCCGATCGTGGGGATTTGGGACGCCATGGATTTGGGAGGAGGGTTAGGATTAGTGGAACTGCCGTAATGTGAATGGATGGGACGACTAGGAGCGAATCGCCGTAGTATTGAAGGACGTGCGGGGACGAGTAGGAGCGAACTGCCAGCGTGCGAACGGCAGGGTAGTGGCTTTCCATTCTCCCATGATACGGGCTTCCGAGAGCCCTTGGATCTGAGATCAAACGGTTGCATGGCGTGATTCTAGACCTATGGGTGAATATCCTATCCTGGAGGGTTATTCTGCAAATTTTCAGCAACTTAGCATGCGACCGTTTGATCTCAGATCCAAGGGCTGCCAGCAGCCTGTATCATGGTCGCGCCTACCACGACCGTCGCGTCGCTCGCGCGGTCGCGCCCTTGGAGATTTAACACGGTGCGTTAGGCTATCTGATGTTGGCATGTCATACATAGTCATCACTTAGTCACTCATACTACAACAAGGTTGGCTATAAGTGTATTTTTTTACTCCTCTCTATCTCTTTCTTCGTACTCAAGGAAGAAACGGTGCTAAGCACGTGTATTTATTGCATTTGCCAAGGAGTGACCTCTTCCAATGAAATGGTGTTGCTAAGTTTGCTTCATTTAATTAGCTATAGACTCAAAATTGTCTTTTCACCTAGGTACACGCGCTTAGCACCGTTTCTTCCTTGGGTCACCAAGCTAGTCTCTCTCTTCTTGATTAACTTGCCACATCAGACTTTATGCTTATGTGGCAAGCTTAAGCACCTGTAGGAGCAAGTAAAAGTAAGTATAATAGTGCACTTTACATGGCATTTTTGCATATGTGGAGGAAAGAGAGGCAAGGAAAAAGTGGAGAAGTGGGCTCTCATGCAAGAGCCAGCCTCTACTACATGGTGGAGCATTGGGAGAGGCACTTGTATGGAGGTGGTCAGGAATCTGGGAGACTCACGCCGGTTGTAGCGCCGCAGTTAAAATGATAATGGCAAGTCAAATCACGGGGCCCTACCTGTCCAGCAGTAACTCGCTGTCAAATCACACAGCCCTACGTTTGTAGCAGCCTACTCCCTCGTCTTCTCGCGTCTCTGTCGAACTGACTAGGCGGAACTGCCCCACCGCCTACTGCGCAGGAAAAGCCCCGCCCTCGACTTTTAAATACAACTACATCTGCTTAAGAATCCAATGATATACTTTTTGTGACATAGTAACTCATATTTAGTTAGTCAAATGGATGACCTAGAACTACGTGCATGCCCTATAAACCGAGACGCCTAAAAGTAAAAAACCGAGACGGAGAGGGTAGTTCAGCACGTATCTTTTTAGATCAATATAGTCGGGATTCACCAAGGAGCAAAACCAAGTGGTAGGCTGCTCCTATCGTGTTGGCGTAGCAACTCAAGTAGGGTCAGTCCACACACGAAATGGTGACACACTTAACAGGACCCCTTTGGCCGACATGTGGCTCATCCACCGTCTTGTTCCACGTGCGACGCACCAAATTATAGTTCGGAGCAGCGATTGGAATTGGAGGCACCCCGGTCGTAGCGCCGATGTAGAAGAAAATGAGCGACGAGGGGTCAAATCACAAAGCCCCACCTTTCCTGCATTAAGCTGGACGGACGAAGCAACCATCGTTTCACTCTAGGGCGCAAGAGCATAAAGAAAAGAGAAAATAATGATGCGTGCAGCAACTACCTAGGGCACCCTAGGGTAGGGGTCTCCACTACAAATCCTTTTTTTTGAAAGCGCCTCCACTACAAATCGGCTTCTCGCTCGTCCTCTTGAAGAAAACCGATGATGAGTGTAGCGGTAGGGTTTGTAGGAGTACTACGGCGTGCGGGCCACGTCGTAGTAAACGGGTTCGAGCCGACGCCTTAAATATGTGTGGGCCGCTTGGTTTTACGGGAACAAGGCAGCATTTTGGGTTCGGGGACCAGTGGAGATATAGTACATACAAACAATTTTGGACGTAGGTTCGACCGAAAGGCAATGATGCATGGGCCCTGCATTTTGATATACTTGGGGCCATGTGAAATTCGCTACTCTACTCAAAACGAGTAAGGTACACATGTATTGAACGCATGATATTTCGAAACCAAATTATGAATAAATACACACTATAGGATGTAAAGCTTTGAGTCATATATGCATGATGTAGATGTTCACTTAGTTCTTATAGTTCATCTCATTCAAAATCAATAAGTTCTATAAAAATGTTAAGATTCATGGGGTTGTGCATTGTACTCCCTCCGTTCCAAAATAGATGACCTAACTTTGCACTAACTTTGTACAAAGTTAGTGCAAAGTTGGGTCATCTATTTTGGAACGGGGGGAGTAAATCATAAAGTAAAAAACAAATAATGGCAATTCATTTAGAAAAAAATAATCAATTATGATACAGAAGATTCTAGAACAAAGGAGAAGTGCTTGTGTTTTGAGGTTTGTGCATTATGCTTAAGTTCAACCATGGAGTCTTCTAAATTGTACATGTGGCAGATCTGGTGGAATGTTGATGATATCCAACGGCCAGTAGTGCTCGGATTTGCCTATCTCTGCACTGTCGGGTTAGCTTCATCCAGCGACCATCTTTCAAAGTTATTGGCACACTATATAGTTCTTGTGCCATAGTTGCATGTTTTGGAAAAAAATCTACTAGTGGGTTGTACTATCTATTTAGGAATAGAAGATGTATACATGGAAGTTGTAGGGAAAGAGATGACATGGAGCATCTCAATTCCTATGAGTAGGGATTGGAAAAGAGATGTCATTCGGTTCACATCATAGGAACTTTTCTATTGAATATAGAGATGACATGTTTCTCAATTCCTATGAGGGATTAGAAAAGAGATGTAATTTGGTTCATATCATAGGAACTTTTCTATTGAATATACGCTAATGTTTATTTTCCTTTGAAATTAAGGGAGTATAGGAATCCATTCATATGAACCAAGTGGCTTTAAAGCTATAGAAATGATATCATGTTTATTTCTTTTGAAATGTGGAGTATATGAATCTATTCCTATGAACCAATTGGCTCTAAAGGAAAAAAAATCCTATAAAAATCCTATCATATAGAGTTCCTATGATATTCCTCGGCACTAAGGGATGCTTGAAATTGCTGTGGGTGATACGATGGTCTTTCTTTGTAGACTCCTCACCCAACTTTATAGTTACCTCTCGAAGATGAATGAAATGATATATACATGGTATTCTACATGTGCAATTTGGTACACGAAAACTCGGTAAAAGTTTGCGAGGTTTGAATTTTCAATAAAGCTATATGCACTGCATTTCGGAACGGAGGGAGCATACGGTAGTTGCTAACACTCACGTGGAAGATTTGTGTGTAGGAGGAATGGCTGTTCTGTTAAATGACATGGCAAAACTGACACTGTCGGATGCCGATCTAACGGTCGTTACGGCGTTCGTCAGGAAAAGGCTTGTGGCGAACGTTTGTCGGATAATGATTTACGGACACATGCATTGCATTGATACGTGCCCCCCCCCTCTCTCACGCACACGCACCCTCACAAGTCATGACTCTCCCGAGTCCTCTCGCAGACTCGCATGTCGCACCCACCATCTATCTGCAGGTAGACGTCACGCACATATGTGCTCTTCACACCCTACCCTCAGAACTTCTAAAAAACAAAAGATGGCATGCACATTTTATTTTAGCTCACACGTCACACACTTGCACTATTACTCTTGCAGCGAACGTTCTTTGGGCATAGTATATTGTACTCTCACAAAGAGAAGCGGTGCACGCACACACTAGTTCTCTCACACCCACTCGCGGGTACACGTAGGAGCGCATTTTTTTGAAGCTGGTACAACAAAATCACTCCACTATATATAAAAGCAGGAGCCTTAGCGCTTGCTTTACTAGGGATCCTCTCGTTCACTCTCTCATGCTCTCCAGATCTAAGCAACACATAGGTGGCCACACTCTCTCTCAGCTCACGGCTGGTCACAAATCCGGCCGGACAACCTCGACCGGGGCAGGGGTGTAGGTGCATCGTTCACGCTATCGTCATCGGTGAGGGAGGAGACCAACCGCTTCTCGCGCGTCCCGATAGGCAGCCGTGCCGTTCTCTCTGAGAGAGCGCCAGCTCGGGAGGGCCTCCGACCCCTTCTTCCTCCCTACGGTATTGTGGCCAAGATGCAGCCTCCCAACGCCGTCTTTGCGACATGCCGACGACCCTCAGGTATATATTCCTTCAAAACCCGCCTTGCTCTACTGCCCCAGCTCCCTTCGTGTGGATCCTTTTCTACTTCCATCTGCTGTTCCAAAGCCACCTAGACTTCTACTAAGGCACGTGCTTTGCACGTATGTTCTGTATGATAGATACTCATATACCTTCTTTTTAGAGAGAGAAATGGGTACTCGTATCTTGAGTAGATATCATAGTGTGTTTGTTTGCATGATCTAAGGACTATTCTGAAATAATAAGCAAATCACTTGCACAAATCAAACTGAGTTCCAAGTAAGAATTTGATTACAAGATAAAAGTTGTAGTTTTATTATATGTTGTTTCCTGGGTTCCACTGATGTATAGTTCCAGAGTTGTTTGACAGTTTACATGCATGTTTATGGACTATTTTGTGCAACTAAATAAGTCATTTACATCTAACAGACACTCATGTCCCGTATTAGCTTGAGGTATAGCTTATGTATGACTGAAATAAAATATTACAGTTTTTCTGCGAATAATAAAAATATTACATTTCTCGATGAAGCAGAATAAAACTTTAGCTAGCATCCACCATGCAATGTTATGTTATGTGGACAGTGTAAACTTTGCAGTATAGCCACATCTAAAAAATCCATTTTTACAGTAATCTAAAAAAAATTAGTTAGTAGTAGAGTGTTTATTTCCCAGGTGACAACGGGGAACCAAAATGTGCTAGCTATTTGCCAACTTGTCGTACTTGCATGTGAGGAGGTGGCAGCAGTTTCTAGACATTTCTCAACTTCAGTAGGTGCAATCCAGATTCAACGGGGACTTCTTTATTTGTTTACTTGGAGAGCAGAGTCGGCCATGTGCACAAGGAGCGGGAGCGAATCCGGCAGCTCTTAGCCGTCAGATCATGTCATCCTTTGTTTGATGGACGACAGTGATATGCCTGAGAGGGGAAATGAACGGTGGATTTTGAGCCAATGCTTGTTTGGGCGGGAGAATCGAAGATGGAGTGGTAAATCCAATTTCAAAACTGCCGCATTATACTAGTAGTAGATTAGAAGTAAAGCTATTTCATACAGTCGACTCAAAGCGTTGGTTCAAATAGGGAAGAAAGTGGGAAAGTTGTAGCATGAATCTAGGACTTGGTTGTAAGAGGAAATGGGGGAAAGTAGTAATATCTGTCACTGTTTAAATAACTGTATATCTTACTTGCGCAAACAGGGATATCTGTCTCCATATCGTTTCGGGATGTCTGTCTCCGTATCTTTTCTATCCGCGCAATCAAAAGCACACACCTTAGTTTTAGTACAACTGTGCAAAATGAGATGGCTATCCCTCACTGCCGTCGTCTAACCTCCCGTCTTCAAGGTATCCCTACATTGGTAGTAACTAAGGTAGAATGACCAACGCAATCTAAAAGAAGATGATTCGTACATTTTACTTCCTGGTTGCAGTGTAGGGACGAGCGAAAACAACTGCATCCTAGTCCGGAATGCACTTTCTACCCGTTCATCCATGGACCAAGGACTAGCTGGCACGGCTGCACGGCGGTTTTTTGGACAGGTGCGCGGACAAGAGGCATTGTGGTCTGCTTATTTATGCAAATAGCGGTGCTTAAATTTAGTGGAATGCACAAGCATTTCAGCTGGTCAGTACACTGCATGGTTCAGTTCAGCATTCCAGCTGATACCATAATTATAATTGGTTATTTTGGAATGAGAGAACCTAACCCTGAATGGTGGCAACAAGAAAAAACCAGAGTGAACTCCAGGAAATTTAAGCCTGCCGGGAGGCCCTTTTCTTAGAGAGAAGCCTTGCTTGTTTTTTCCTGATTTGTAAACCTTCTCACAACTTTGTCTTTTGCTGTGAACTAGTATATGTTTGTTATGTTCTATGAATCATTGAGATGTATAAAATTGCTTAACTTCTGCTTTTCAAGTTTTTTATGAAGATGAGCTTAATGTGAGTGTTCCACATGAGCGCTGGACTAGCATGTGAACGTTTGGAATTTATTACATTCTGGCCTCAATTAACTGCATGAACCACTGTAACAAGATACATAGTTGCTTATATGTCAGACAACAGATTGTTGATTGTTAGCTGGTCGATAGCCTAGTGTTGAAGCGAGCTGAGCCAATGTGCCGTGTTTTGCACAACTGCTTACAAGTGGGCTAGCACCAACAGTGTTTACAAGTACTTATGTATACGTCGGCACACAGTTCTCGAAGGAGTGCTCTATGTCATCAAAACACACACTGCTCGTATGATAAACCGTGACAACTTATGTCTTACCATGCCATATTCATGAAAAAACTAGTGAGGACGCATCTATTTCGGCAACAATTACGATGGTTCTCACATGATTCACGGGCACACAAAAGTAGCAGCAGTTCCCATAGACGGATTCAAAAAGAGTACTAGCCCCAGAGGGGTCGATAACAGGCAAGGTTCAGATAATTAGACACAATCCAAACTACTATTAAACACTAGATGGGGCAACTATTTCATGCCTCGATCTAATTTGGGCTGGACACAAGACAGACCTTGCCATGAACATCATCGAGGACGTCCCGCATCAGCTCAATCCTGTGAACCTTCATGAAGACAACCTTGTGGCCTTGCCACTGATAAACTTGTTTGTGGAGGCATGCCACGTCATCTTCCGGCGTAAGCTTGACAAGAACAGTATTCCTCACAAACGAAGGAGTAGCTTTGAACTTCTTGTGCTTCAGTAAACCCTGGACAACACGCCTGACAACAGTGAGGCTGGAATACAACTCTTCATTGGTATAACCGCAAATGGCTTCCAGGATCCAACAGCCTAAGAACTCTGTTTTCCCAGTGCGTATATTCAGGTCGTCCGCCTCATAGCGAGTGACATGTACAACCACACAATCCTTGTCTGCATCAGGGCTCTAATTGAAACAGAAACAAATTCTGAATTACTTTTCAGTATAAGAAACATAAGTTATTTAAACCACTATGTATACCATGGCATCGAAGCTAATAAAATTGTGCATTATTAATCACCACATACTTCCTTTTCTAAAAAAATCTCCACATACTTAGATGAAAAACCACAATCGAGATCGGCAAATAAGGAAATCACCTTGGGCAGCTCAGTGGGGGGGGGGACACATCCTCGAAGGGGGAAAACTGCTCCTACAGTGCCACGGGGGCTGTAACCTCAAACGGGGCATTGACCATCTCAGTATCTGGGGTCGCCTCGGTGGTTGCCTCCATCTTCTTGGAGCTCTCTGTCTCGTGGGGATCAGCCTCCCGCGTCTTCTCCAATATCGACAGATCTTTGCCTGGTTCTCCTTGGTCCATCATGAAACTAACGAATACTAGGAGTCCACTGAAAGGAAAACACAATCACAATGACAATGAAACAAAAAAGAGAGTGAGGATCGGTTAATGCTTTGCAAAAGTTCTTTTTTTCCTCTGAACGAAAATATACCAACATCACGGATCCGCTTACCTTCCCTTCGTTCGGAGAGAAGAACAGTGGCAGATGCAAGTGTTTCCTTTCTTGAAGACGGTGAGGGAGAAGGGGATTCAGCGAAGAGTGAAATGATGGTTGCTTCGTCCGTCAAACTTAGACTACGGGGAAGTGGGGTTTTGTGATACGACAGCTCGTTACTGCCGCGCTACGACCGGGGTGACTCTCCGCCTGCATACTGCCTTCTAATTTCGTGGATGGCATTTGGGCCCGCGCGCAGCATGGCCCGCATGTCAGTGAACAAAAGTATAACGGCATTCAGTAGAGGGAGACGTTTTAATGACCTAGGAGGATGAAAGTGCAACTATCCCTAGGTGGTTTTGGTAATTCATAACAACATATAGCCCATTGAGCTAATACTATTCCAAGACAATTATTTCAGGGAAGCTCAATGATTGGCATGGCATGGATGTGAAAGTGGAACCCTCAAAATGCTAAGGACAATGGATTGGCTCAAGCTCAAAAGCTCAAGACTCTTCATTTTATATTTTAGTGATCCAAGATCACATTGAGTCCATAGGAAAAGCCAATACTATTAAGGAGGGATGAGGTGTTGCTTAATGAGCCTCTTGCTTCATGTGCTTAGTGATATGCTCCAAAAACCCTCAACTACTTTCCCACATCCACATATGACCTAAACTCTAAGCCAAACTCGGTCCTACCGATTCTTCCTATCCGGCGCCACCGAGTTTCACTTGTCATTAGCCACTACCAAACCCTAGCAATTCGGTTCTACCGATAAGGATCTCGGTCCCACCGAGATGGGGTTGCAAACTCTCTGTTTCCCTTCCGTAACTTTTCGGTCCCACCGAAAGAGCGAATCGGTCCCACCAAGATTGCAATGTAAACTCAGTGTTTCCCCGTTGTAACTTTTCGGTCTCACCGAGTTCCACTCGGTCTCACCAAAAGAGCAAATCGGTCCCACCGAGTTTGCCTGACCAACTCTCTGGTTAGCTAATTACCAAATTCGGTCTCACCGAGTCTGTGTAATCGGTCTCACCGAGATTACGTTATGCCCAAACCCTAACCGAATCGGTCCTACCGAGTTGCATGTCAGTCCCACCGAAATTCCTAACGCTCACTAGGTTTACTATTTCGGTCAGACCGAGTTTTCTGATTCGGTCCCACCGAGATTGGTAAATTGTGTGTAACGGTTGGATTTTGTGTGGAGGCTATATATACCCCTCCACCTCTTTCTCATTCAGTGAGAGAGCCATCAGAACACACACACCATTCCAACTCATATGTTCTGAGAGAGAACCACCTACTCATGTGTTGAGATCAAGACATTCCATTCCTACCATATGAATCTTGATCTCTAGCCTTCCCAAGTTGCTTTCCACTCAAATCTTCTTTCCACCAAATCCAAATCCTATGAGAGAGAGTTGAGTGTTGGGGAGACTATCATTTGAAGCACAAGAGCAAGGAGTTCATTACCTACACACCATTTGTTACTTCTTGGAGAGTGGTGTCTCCTAGATTGGCTAGGTGTCACTTGGGAGCCTCCGACAAGATTGTGGAGTTGAACCAAGGAGTTTGTAAGGGCAAGGAGATTGCCTACTTCATGAAGATATACCGCTAGTGAGGCAAGTCCTTCGTGGGCGATGGCCATGGTGGGATAGACAAGGTTGCTTCTTCGTGGACCCTTTGTGGGTGGTTTCTTCTTCATGGACCCTTCGTGGGTGGAGCCCTTCGTGTACTCGTGCAACCGTTGCCCTTGGGTGGAGCCCTGTGTGGACTCGCGCAACCGTTACCCTTCGTGGGTTGAAGTCTCCATCAACGTGGATGTAGGATAGCACCACCTATCCGAACCACGGGAAAAACATCTGTGTCTCCAATAGCGTTTGACTTCTCCAAACCCTTCCCTTTACATTCTCGCAAGTTGCATGCTTTACTTTCCGCTGCCCATAAACTCTTTGCATGCTTGCTTAAATTGTGTGATGATTGCTTGACTTGTCCTAAAATAGCTAAAATCTGCCAAGAACTAAAATTGGGAAAAGGTTAAGTTTTTATTTGGTCAAGTAGTCTAATCACCCCCCCCTCTAGACATACTTTCGATCCTACAAGTGGTATCAGAGCTTTGGTCTCCATTGGCTTGATCTCCATAGCTTTTGGTGGTCATAGCCTTGGTTTCACAACCTAGGAGAGTATGGCGTCTAGAGAGGGAAATTATCACCGTAGAGGTCCTTACTTTGATGGTACTAATTTTGCTAGTTGGAAGCATAAAATGAAAATGCATATTCTTGGACCTAACCGCGCTGTTTGGGCTATTGTGTGTGTTGGTTTGCAAGGTGACTTCTTTGATGGGAAAGAACCAAACCGTGAAGCTACCGCGGATGAGTTGAAGATGTTGCAATACAATGCTCAAGCTTGTGATATTCTCTTCAACGGATTATGCCCAGAAGAATTCAACAAAATTAGCCGCCTTGAGAATGCAAAGGAAATTTGGGACACTTTGATTGATATGCACGAAGGTACCGACTCCATCAAGGAATCCAAGTTGGATGTGCTTCAAAGCCAACTAGACAAGTTCAAGATGAAGGATGGTAAAGGTGTCGCTGAAATGTACTCTAGGCTTGCTCTCATCACAAATGAGATTGCCGGCTTAGGAAGTGAAGAGATGACCGATAGATTCATCATCAAGAAAATCCTAAGAGCCTTGGATGGAAAATATGATACCGTGTGCACATTGATCCAAATGATGCCCAATTACAAAGATCTCAAGCCAACGGAAGTGATTGGAAGAATTGTTGCTCATGAGATGTCACTTAAGGATAAAGAGGAACTTCACAACAAGTCAAGTGGTGCCTATAAAGCATCATGTGAAGCTCCTACATCATCAAGTGAGAAACAAGACTTCAATGAAGAATTGAGCTTAATGGTGAAGAACTTCAACAAGTTCTACAAGAGTAGAAGCAAAGATAGAAGCTCCAAGTCAAGGTCCTACAATGACAAAAGATCTTCTAGTCGAGAGAGAAATTGTTACAATTGTGGAAGACCCGGACACTATTCCAACGAGTGTACGGCTCCCTACAAGAGAAGAGAAGATTCTCCAAAAAGAAGAAGCAAAGGATCACCACCAAGAGAGAGAAGGAGTAGAGATGATCGTTATGAACGAAGATACTCACGGAGAAGCAAGGATTCGGAAAGGAAGGAAAAATCATCAAGGAGCTACACAAGACGAAGACATCAAGCTCATGTTGGTGAATGGGTATCCGGCTCCGACTCCGACAGCCACTCCGAGAGAAGTTATCACTCCGACTCCGAAGATACTCAAGATGAAGGTGTTGCCGGTCTAGCACTTGTGTCAACCAACTCCTACGACATATTTGACTCACCAAATGAAGGAATTGGAAGATGCTTCACGGCCAAAGGTCCTAAGGTAACACACCCCGAGTATGTTGATTTTGATAGTGATGAAGATGACTTGTTAGGTGATGATTTGCTTGGTGACAACTCTAGTGATGAATACTATGATGAAAGACCAATTAATCATGCTAATCAAGATAAAACAAATGGCAATGATAAGGAGAAGATTGAGGCTCTAACTAAAGAACTAAAAACTCTTAAGTTAGCTCATGACACTATCTTCGAAGATCATCGAGAACTTTTAAGAGCTCATGAGAAGCTACGCTTTGAAAAGCTCAATCTTGAGCAAGAGCATGAGTTCTTAAAGGCAATCAATGATGATCTCCGCAAGAAAAGTTCTTCTTACATTGCCAAGCGTTTACTCTTATCCACTTACATGCCTCAAGTCAAATCTAACAAGAAAGATTCTTCCGCTAGTAGTAACAATGATCATGCTAAATCCAATATTGTTGCTTCTAGTAGTTCTCTTGATTCCACTAATGATTCTCTTAGCCAAGTTACACTTGAGCAAGAAAATAGCTTATTGAAGGGAATTATAGAGAAAGGAGTGTACAAAAGCCTTGCCGGGAGTAAGCAATTCGAGGAAATTGTGCGCAAGCAAGGAATGCACCGTAAGAATCAAGGTATTGGTTTTGAACAAAAGTTCAATGCCAATGGAGTTGAATGGGAAGAAGATCAATACCCCAAGACAAAGTTTGTCCCTCAACAACAGAAGTTTTTCAAGGGGACACAAGCTCAAGATGATCTTCCACCACAAGACTACGAGCAAAAAGGGAAGGACAAGCTTCAAGAGGAAATTGATGCATTTGAAGAAGCTCCTAAGACCTTAGTCAAGTGGATTCCCAAGACTACCTCAAGTTCCACTTCATCAAGTACGACTACAACTCCAAGGATTCCCATCAAGATGATGTGGATCCAAAAGAAGAAGAACTAGAGAGTTCTTGAGGGTGACTCCGCCAACATACTTCACTCTTATCATTTTGGCAAGAACAAGTGCAATCAACTTCCACATCTTGCACTAGCTCAAGGAGTCACAAACCCTCTTGTTGGTAAGACAAGGGACAAGGTAACCTAAAAGTTTTCATGGACATCATCTTTTGTGTGCATCACTCTATGTCTATGGATATCCTTGTTTGTTCCTTGTGGGACTAACCCATGTAGGTATTGAAAGTGCAATTCACTCAAATGGATAGCTCCATGAGATCTACATCAACATTGAGCATCCACATCTTCAATGTCTACATGAAGTCATCATCGACAAAACCCAAGGTTAGTTCATCCCTCTTAGGGGGGATATCACATCTAGGGGGGAGCTTTACTCTAAGACTTGAGCTAAAGCAACTCTAAAGATGTGAACACAACAATGCTTTATGTAAAAGTGGTAACCCCACTTGAGCTTAAACGATGAGTATGACCTACGATCAAGTGTTCTCACTTGACTCCTAAGTCAATATACTCATATACAGATGACCTAGTCATCGCAAATTGCTTGATAGATGCTAGAATTGGTTGTGCATGTCTTGCCACATATTTCATTTGCCATCTTATTGTGTGAGCATGCTGGTTGCATATTTTACTCATTCGAGGACATCCACTTGTTGCTTTGATTGTTCGGCTTTATTGCCAAGTGGATGGACAAGAATGCCTAAGAACCTCCTCTAGCTATCTATGCTTTTCTCGTCTCAAACTCTATTCATGCTGCATCACAAAATTTGATCAAGTCAGATTCGAACCACTCTGTGTGAGGAGCGCTCGGAGTCCCCGATTCATCATAGACTTAAACTTCCAAAACCTCTTTATGATTCTCGGTCTGACCGATACTCCACTTTCGGTCCTACCGAGATCATTAAGTTGATCTAGGTTTTCAATCTCGATGCAACCGATTTGAACATTTCGGTCACACCGAGTTTCAGTAACTGCACGCAGTTATGAATCTCGGTGCCACCGAGTTGTTCCACTCGGTCACACCGACAGGGTCGGGCTATATATAGTCACGGGCAGAATTTTGGAAATTTCTCCGAAACCTCTTCGCCCGCGCGATAGCCTGCTCTGCCCTCGAGGTCTCCGGATCGTCTTCTCGCCGCCAGCAGCCTCCAGCCGCTGGTCTCCATCGCTGTCAACAGGATTTCTGCCCCGCCGTTGCCGCCGTAGCAAGTCCACGCCGAACTAGGGTATGGACTTGATCTTTGTGCTATTCCTCAATCTGATTCCTAGCACATTGTGATCACATTATTTCTGGCCACGTTTGATAATCTCCTATCCAGTCAAAACGCTCATAGATTAGGTTTGATTCGAAAATTCTAGGTTTAGGTTTCCGCCGAAACCATCTCGGACCCACCGAGTTGAAAAACTCGGTCCCACCAATTTGGCTTATGCCATTGCACAAGTGAGACTCGGTCTGACCGAGAATTACTATCGGTGTGACCGATTTTTGAATTCAGTGAAACCCTAGCAGTCTCGGTGCCACCGAATTGTGACTCGGTCCTACCGAGTTCACTAGTTTAGGTTCCAAAACTGCTTCGGTATCACCGAGTTTGAAAATCGGTAGATCCGAGATGATTTCAATGGTAAACTAAAACTAAGTCTTTGGATCATTCTTTTTGCAAAAATCTCTGCATTTTTTGATGGTCATCCACTCTATCTCTTCTATAATCTATTCACAGGGTCAGCAGTCAGTACAGCATGTCAGACCAGAGTGATAGCCAGAATCTGTCAGAGCAGCAAGTGGTCATGAGTGAGGGCACTAGTCCCTCCAGTTCATCTGATGAAGGCAGCAGGAGCACTCCTAGCAATTTGCCAAAGGCTGCCACGAGACAAAGGAAGAAGAAAACCTCAGATTCAGAAGATGAGGACTATGTGGCAGAGGAAGAGGCCACCTCCAAGAGAGTTGAGCCAGCTCAAGGCTCAAAGCCAGGGCTGAAAATCAAGAGGCCAGCAGGCAGGCAACCCATGTCAAAGGCTAGAGCCTCAACTGAGAAGCCTGCTCCCATTGAGCCTGTTGCAGCTGGGGGCAAGAAGAGGAAAGAAAGAGTGAAGAAGACTGTAGCCGAAGTGCTTGGGAAAGCCTCCATCATGGTAGAAGAGGAGGAGGAAGAAGAGGCAGCTGCACCAGCGCCCAAGGCACCCAAACTTATGGGAGATGCCATAAGGTCAGGGGGAGCTGCATCCAAGCCCAAGGAAGCACCTAAGGCTGCATCTAAGCCAAAGCCCAAGAGGAACACACGGAGCATTCCTGCAGCTGAGAAGAACAAGGCCCCAGTGCCTGAGACTGTTGCTGAGGATGAGGAAGATAATGTCCTTCGGAAGCTCAAGCCCAAGATCCCAGACCACAACGATGCTCATCCTGTGGCTGAGGATATGAAGCTCAGGAGAGACTCAGGGCTCAGGAAGTGGAGAGAAGCAGACCCATATGCTTCAAGGAGAAGGACTGCCGTGGACTACAGGTTTCACACCAAGGAGCAGCAGGATTTCTATGAGACTGTGCTGCTAGATAAGAAGCCCATTGTCTGTGATATGCGATGGGTTGATTGGACATATATCAAGGAGAATGAGGAGTACTACCCAGGAGTATTTGACAGCTTTAGTGCTTGTGGAGTAGCCGACTTTGTTGGGCAGAAGCTCACAAAGTGGAACAAGGAACTTATCATGCAGTTCTACTCCACGGCACACTTTTATCCAGATGGGAGGATCACATGGATGTCTGAGGGTACAAGGTACCAATCTACAGTGGCTGAGTGGGCACAGATCATTAATGCCCCAGAAGAGCAAGATGAGGACTTGGATATCTATGCCAAGAAAAAGATGGACCACAACTCCATGTCAAATATGTACAAGGAAATTCCCAATGAAGCTCTTGACACATTCAAGTTTGGTTCAGTGCATCATCTGCTATCAGGATTGCCTACGATCAACTGGATCCTTAGGCACACCCTTCTGCCCAAGTCTGGAGATCACAAGATGATCAGAGGCCATGCTATCAACTTGCTACATGTGTTTGATGTGCCTCAAAAATTCAAAGCTATGAGCCTCATAGTGGAAACGATCAAAAGGACTGCGGCAGATCAGAAGAGGAGCTGTGGATATGCCCCTCAGATTCAGGAGCTCATCAACTCCAAGATGGGCACGGGCGTATATTTGTTGGATAAGGAACACCTGCCCATCCGTCCAGATTTCGAGGACAATGAAGTTGTGATGACTGAGAACGAGCCATCGTCTGCACAAGCATTTGCAAAGAAGGAGAAGGCGAGGAAGGAAAAAGCTGCCAGGATGTCTACTCAAGAGGAGGCATCTGAGCACTTCTTGAAGACCAAACAAGAGCAGCTTGGTTACTTGATTGCATCCACGCTGAGAATTGAGCAAAGTCTGGCCACCCTCACTAAGAATCAGCAGAGCCTAGAGAGGATCATGGAACAGAAGTTCTATGACTTGGACGTCAAGGTAACGGAAGTTCAATCTGCCGTGGAGCAGCTCCAGGAGGACATGAATGAGAGGAGAGGCAGGACCACGACTCATGCTTTTTCTAGAGTGCCACGAGGCCCGAGGTCGTCTGCCTTGCCAGTTGCTGACACTAGAGCCACCACTTCAGCACTAGCTACAGCCTCAGCTCCAGCATCTACTTCAGCTCCAACTCCAGCGACTACTTCAACATCTACAGAAGCCTTCATCCTTGGAGTGATCCGGACTCCACCACCACCTGAAGATCAAGCCTGAGCGTCGATTTAGCACTATGCATTTTCTAGGAACTTTTTGGTAACTTGTTGCCAAAGGGGGAGAATATGTATAGATCATAGGCTTCGAGAGAGAGAGAGTGTTGCTTTTCTCTCTTGCTTTATTTGGTGGTTTTTCGAACCTTTTCTGCTTTTGAGTGCTTGATATTACGTCCTTATGCTTGTGAGACATCGATGATCATGTGTTTGATCATAAGCTACACTTAATGTTTGCTTAATGCTTGCTTAAATATTACCATTCTATCTATCGTTTGTGATCATTCACTATTGGTGATGAGTGCATGTATTTCATTCTTATCATTTTGAGCGCTCCACCAAGATGTATGTGACATGGAAGAGTAACCCATGACTCTAACTCTTTGTGCATTTGCAGTCCAAAGCAAATTTTAAATATGCACAAATTTAGGGGGAGCTCTTACTTATCACATACTTCTCAAAGCGACGATATATTTCATGCTTATTATCTTTTGTCGAAGCTTTGATCTATATGTTGTCACCAATTACCAAAAAGGGGGAGATTGAAAGTGCAACTATCCCTAGGTGGTTTTGGTAATTCATAACAACATATAGCTCATTGAGCTAATACTATTCCAAGACAATTATTTCAGGGAAGCTCAATGATTGGCATGGCATGGATGTGAAAGTGGAACCCTCAAAATGCTAAGGACAATGGATTGGCTCAAGCTCAAAAGCTCAAGACTCTTCATTTTATATTTTAGTGATCCAAGATCACATTGAGTCCATAGGAAAAGTCAATACTATTAAGGAGGGATGAGGTGTTGCTTAATGAGCCTCTTGCTTCATGTGCTTAGTGATATGCTCCAAAAACCCTCAACTACTTTCCCACATCCACATATGACCTAAACTCTAAGCCAAACTCAGTCCTACCGATTCTTCCTATCCGGCGCCACCGAGTTTCACTTGTCATTAGCCACTGCCAAACCCTAGCAATTCGGTTCTATCGATAAGGATCTCGGTCCCACCGAGATGGGGTTGCAAACTCTCTGTTTCCCTTTCGTAACTTTTCGGTCCCACCAAAAGAGCGAATCGGTCCCACCGAGATTGCAATGTAAACTCAGTGTTTCCCCTTTGTAACTTTTCGGTCTCACCGAGTTCCACTCGGTCTCACCGAAAGAGCAAATCAGTCCCACCGAGTTTGCCTGACCAACTCTCTGGTTAGCTAATTACCAAATTCGGTCTCACCGAGTCTGTGTAATCGGTCTCACCGAGATTACGTTATGCCCAAACCCTAACCGAATTGGTCCTACCGAGTTGCATGTCAGTCCCACCGAAATTCCTAACGCTCACTAGGTTTACTATTTCGGTCAGACCGAGTTTTCTGATTCGGTCCCACCGAGATTGGTAAATTGTGTGTAACGGTTGGATTTTGTGTGGAGGCTATATATACCCCTCCACCTCTTTCTCATTCAGTGAGAGAGCCATCAGAACACACACACCATTCCAACTCATATGTTCTGAGAGAGAACCACCTACTCATGTGTTGAGATCAAGACATTCCATTCCTACCATATGAATCTTGATCTCTAGCCTTCCCAAGTTGCTTTCCACTCAAATCTTCTTTCCACCAAATCCAAATCCTATGAGAGAGAGTTGAGTGTTGGGGAGACAATCATTTGAAGCACAAGAGCAAGGAGTTCATTACCTACACACCATTTGTTACTTCTTGGAGAGTGGTGTCTCCTATATTGGCTAGGTGTCACTTGGGAGCCTCCGACAAGATTGTGGAGTTGAACCAAGGAGTTTGTAAGGGCAAGGAGATTGCCTACTTCGTGAAGATATACCGCTAGTGAGGCAAGTCCTTCGTGGGCGATGGCCATGGTGGGATAGACAAGGTTGCTTCTTCGTGGACCCTTTGTGGGTGGTTTCTTCTTCATGGACCCTTCATGGGTGGAGCCCTTCGTGTACTCGTGCAACCGTTGCCCTTGGGTGGAGCCCTGTGTGGACTCGCGCAACCGTTACCCTTCGTGGGTTGAAGTCTCCATCAACGTGGATGTAGGATAGCACCACCTATCCGAACCACGGGAAAAACATCTGTGTCTCCAATAGCGTTTGACTTCTCCAAACCCTTCCCTTTACATTCTCGCAAGTTGCATGCTTTACTTTCCGCTGCCCATAAACTCTTTGCATGCTTGCTTAAATTGTGTGATGATTGCTTGACTTGTCCTAAAATAGCTAAAATCTGCCAAGAACTAAAATTGGGAAAAGGTTAAGTTTTTATTTGGTCAAGTAGTCTAATCACCCCCCCTCTAGACAAACTTTCGATCCTACAGAGGAGCCAGAAGCGGTAGAGTGTCTCCACTGTACTAGTAGTAATTGTTTTTCTGGGTAGCTGTAGAGTGTCTCCACTGTACTAGTAGAAATTGTTTCTCGGGTCCCAAGACAAAACAGCCCATCCACACTAGTAAATAGTAAAATCAATTCAAAAACCTGGGTGCTCTTCTTCCTCCTCGCTCCCACCCACCTCACGCCAGCTCACTCCACTCATATCCCCAAATTCCTCACCTCACTCCTACAGAAAACCCCAGCTCGCCTTCTTCCTCACTCCTACAGAAAACCCCCAGCTCCCCTTCTTCTTCGCTCGCACTACAACTAGGCTCATCATTCGTTACTCTGCTCAAATCCGTGAGCGCGACGCGACGCCCTCGAGGAAAATGGATTCGGCTGACCCCAGCGCCAAGAAGATGAGGCTCCCGCCAGCAGCGACGTCTGTTGTAGATCCCGCACTCGGCAGCGCGGGGAGAAGCGGCGACCCCACCCCCACCGGATCCCAGGAACCTGTAGAATCTCGGGTGGACCGCATCAACGATCTCCCGGACGCCATCCTTGGGGAGATCATCTCGCTTCTCCCCACCAAGGATTGCTGCCGCACCCAAGTCCTCTCAATTCGGTGGCGCCCTCTATGGCGCGCCGTTCCCCTTAATCTCAACTGTCGTCAGCTATCTCTCTTCCATGATTTTGAA
Organism: Triticum aestivum; assembly: GCF_018294505.1. Classification (NCBI taxonomy): domain Eukaryota; kingdom Viridiplantae; phylum Streptophyta; class Magnoliopsida; order Poales; family Poaceae; genus Triticum; species Triticum aestivum. The sequence goes on from NC_057806.1 coordinate 343,578,599, forward strand.
ATCCCCAGAGCCATCATCTCCTCCCACCAGGGCTCCGTTCAAATCCTCTGCATCCCGTCATGCTACCTGAGCAAGCATACCATGCCCTGCACGGTGGACGCCTGGCTGGAATCCCCTGAATTCACAGAACTACATCTGCTTGAGTTCTACTATTCCCCAGGAAATCACATACCACATACCAAACGCCATGAACTTGTGCCCTCAGCATCGATGTCCATCTCGGGGTTTTCGTCCTCTCTCCACACCGCCACCTTTGCGCAGTGCTACCTACCAGACAATCTGGTACTAAACCTTCAACTCCCATTTCTCAAGAAACTTTCACTTGAGCGGGTTTGTATATCGGAGGCCTCATTGCATAGCATCATCCACTCCAGTTGCCCTGTGCTGGAGTGCTTGGTGCTTGTTTTCATAGTTAGAATCGGTTGTCTCCAAATAAAGTCGCCTAACCTTGTAAGAATTGGAATTTCTTTTGACGGAAGGCAGCTCATCATCCAAGATGCCCCTTCACTTCAAAGGTTGATCCTTGATTCTAGTTATTCACCGTTGCAAATAACCATCCTCTCTGCGCCTAAACTGGAGACCTTGGGTGTAATACATGATCTCTGTGCTCATTACAATATGGTGTTTGGCTCCATAGTTCTTCAGGTACTTTATATTATCACCTACACTTGTAACCATAAGCTGCATTTTAAATTTCTGCGCATAATTTATATATCATCTTGGAGTACACATTTTGTACTAATATTATGTTCTATGCTCAATGAAGAGTTTCTCCATGGATGGCCTATCAATGGTGCTGGATTCTGTTAAGATCTTATATATCCAAATGAATAGTTTTGATCTGAAGAAGATTATAGGCTTGCTGCAATGCTTTCCATGTCTGGAGAAGTTGAATATAAAGGTGATAATTTCACGCACATTGGAAGCCTGCATATAGTGTACTAGAATTAACCGTTCAGCTGTTGCTCTTTCGACACTCTTCTTTTAGACCTTAACTGTTTTCAATCTTCATGTCTATTTAGGCAACAGGACGGGGTAAGAAAGTTATAACCAATCGGTGGATTCGTAAGCATGGGGATTTTCTCACTTCTCATGAGATTTGATTGAAGACAATAACGCTAGAACGATATGTAGCCAACCATGCAAACACAAGATTTGTCATATTCTTCCTGCTGAATGCGAGGTTAGTATTGTCCATCAGGCTTAACTTTATCAGCAGCATGGTTTTGACGGATGGGTATATCGAAGAGCAAAAAAGGAGTTTCAGGTGGGCAAAAGAGCTTCTGAACGTGTCGGGCTTCTATTTACAACATATTGTGGCCATAATCCAGTAAATTTTACGACCCAGGATGTTCATTCTATGGACCTGACCGATCCATTTGACTGTGACTGCCGAAAACAGTGCTGGAGTTAGATGTTGTTGCCCTTTTCAATCTGGTTTTTTTGTAAACCTGATGAACAATTAACCCTCGTGCTTTTGTACAGTTTGTAAGCTGGAGTTAGATGTTCCTGCCCCTTTCAACTCGGTTGTGACTGTCATATTTTCTTTCAAACAAGGCAAATGGCTTGCCATTCGTTTAATTTAGAGTGAAATATTGTAACAAATCCAAACCAAGGGAAATAACATAGCTCTCGCTAGCTGCTTGAGCTCAGTGTGCATTACAGAAGCCAAGTGATTAGCCCCCACCAGCACCCACAAACTTACGGCCTTGGTTCGCTTGCCGTGCACGGTGAGCCGCCGTCTTGCATTGTCAACATCGTCAACAACCGAGAGGAACAAGGAGATGACTGTACATGGAGAGGATGACAGTAGGGACCCACCAGCGTCATGGCAGTACGCAAGCAAGTGCCTCTATAGTACAAGCCCAAAAATATGGTTCCTCCTAATTGGTTGGACATCTGGGGCTCACGCCATTGTCAACATAGTCAATAAACGAGAGAATTACACTACGAGCGGCTGACACCAGGGACCCAGCAAGTCACACAGTTTTTTTTGAGGAACAAGCAGTTGTTATTTATACTAGTTTTAGCGACGGATCAGGGTAACAACGGGGCTGTGCGGGGGCTGTGGCCCGTCTAGCCAGGGTTTTATTTATGTTTACCACATCATGAGCCCAGTTGTGTTTTTTTCTTGCTGAAAATGGCTAGCCCAGTTCTATTTTTTAAAAGAAATACCCAAACAAGGCCTACTTGCTTTATAGGCCCTGCTGGGCTGCAAATCTTTCAAGACGAGGAGAGTTTCATTCGGTTTGCCCAGAAATGGGTTGTACATTTTTAAAACACATCAAACCGGGAATTAGTTTCATTTTTTTTCATTACAAGATCTTAAATTCCATTGATTTTTATGAATGGACAATTATTTGGATTTTATATTTATATAAATTATTTTTCAAAATAGTTTGAATGTGAATCGATATTTCTGGATGAAAAATAGTTGACCGCATGGAAATATGCAAAATTTTGTATACTTTTTAACCGTGGCCACAGTATGGGGTGTGGTGCTAACAAAAATAAGATGGGCTCCAAAAAATTCTTACAAATTAGCAAATGGGCTGTACATTATTAGAAATAATGGCAGATGGGCTGTATGCTGTTTTCCATATATTTGAGGCTGACTTGTGCGCCTACTACAGGTTGACGCATATGCTTTCATAAAAAAAGGTTGATGCACACGCAATGCCTTGTCAACTTAGTCAACACACGAGAGCAGTGACTGTTGGATGTCCATCCAACGTCTGTCATGCTTCTTCAATCTCTGCTCTTCATGCTCAAGCCGCTCAAACAAGCGCCGGCGGGACTGCCTTCTCCCTCCTCCCGTGGCTGGCTATGCTGCCACGCAGGCCTCACGGCCCCACCGTACTCCCATCGCTGACCTAGCCATCCCTCTACTCACCCACACCTGCTGTTATTCTCCAGCGACGGCAGATGAACCAGTAAACCCTCATACTCCTCCGCGTGGGAAACAACTGCTGAGTATTCCCTGGCTCTGTGTTGTTCCCTTCCTAGGCCTCGCCGTCGTCCACCGCCCTGGTGCTGTCGGCGCGGCCTGGTCAACGTGGTCAATGAACGACATCCATCAGAACTGGACTGTACGTGGAGAGGCTGACAGCTGGGTCCATGGCCGCACGCAAGGAAATGCCTCCTTATTACGCGCAAAATAATGATTCCTCCACCTGACAGCTAGGACCCACAGGAAGGGCCTCTGTATTTTGCGAAAAAACTGTTCCCCCGCTGACAGGTCAAACCCACCAGCTATATCTTTGCACGCAAGGAAGTGCCTCCTTATTACGCCCAAAAAAATGAATACCCACCTGCTAGCTGGGACCCATCATATTGTTGGGCTAACTTGTGGGCCTACTAAGTTGACAGGGACGGAGAGCTTTGTCAACTTAGTCAATACTCCAGTGACCGTATGATGTCCATCCAACGGCCATAGTGCTTCTTCAACCTCTGGTCTTCTTGCTCCAGCCGCCCAAAGCAGCGCCGGTCGTGCCGCCTACTCCTGCCTCCCGTGGGCGGTTGTGCTACCGCGGAGGCCTCACCGCCCCCATACTACTCCCACCACTGGCCAGGCCATCCCTCCACTCACCCACACCCCCTGTTATTCTGCGGCGACGGCAGCCTCACACCGCTGCCGATCCACTGAACGCTCGTACTCCTCTCCGCGTGGGCATCCACTGCCACGTCTTGCACGGCTCCGCATTGTCCCCTTCCTAGGCCTCGCCGTCGTCCACCGCCGTGGTGCTCTCGGCGCGGCGTGGTCAATGTGGTCAACGACCGACTTCCATCGGAAGAGTACTGTACGTGGAGAGGCTGACAGCTGGGTCCATGGCAGCCGCAAGGAAGTGCCTCCTTATTACACGGAAAATAATTATTCCTCCACCTGACAGCGGGGACCCATCGGACAGGCCACCAGTATTTTGCGAAAAAAATCGTTTCCCCCTGACTGCTAGGACCCACCGGACGGGCCACCGTATTTCGTGAAAAAAACATTCCCCCCGCTGTTAGCTCGGACCCACCGGAAGTGCCTCCTTATTACGCACAAAAAATGAATACTCCCCCGGCTAGCTAGGACCCACCTTGCTGGGAGGCTGACTTGTGGGCCTACTAAGTTGACGGGGACGAAGGGCTTTGTCAACTTAGTCAATATGAACGATTCTAGCTCCAGTGACTGTACGATGTCCATCCAACGGCCGTAGTGCTTCTTCAACCTTTGGTCTTCTTGCTCCAGCCGCCCAAAGCAGCGCCGGTCGTGCCGCATGCTCCTGCCTCCCGTGCCCGGCTATGCTGCCGCAGAGGCCTCGCCGCCCCCTACTATTCCCACCACTGGCCAGGCCCTGCGGCGACGACAGCCTCACACCGCAGCCAAACCAGTGAACCCTCGTAGTCCTCTTCGCACGGGCTTCCACTGCCGCGTCGTCCCCTTCCTAGGCCTTGCCATTGTCCACCGCCGTGGTGCTCTCCGCGCGGCGTGGTCAATGTGGTCAAGGAACGACTTCCATCGGAAGAGTACTGTACGTGGAGAGGCTGACAGCTGGGTCCATGGCCACAGCCCAGTTTTTTTGTGATTTGCCAAGTAAGTCGCTTTGTCAGGCCTGTTGGGCTGCAATTCTTTCAAGACGGGGAGAGCTTTCATTCGGCTGGCTGAGAAAATGGCCCATCAGTAATGAGAAATGGGTTGTACATTTTTAAAACACATCAAACCGGCAATTAGTTTCAAATATCTTTTTTTTCATTTCAAGATTTTAAATTACATTAATTTTTATGTGTGGAGGATTTGTTGGATTTTATATTGATATACATTTATTTTTAAAATCAGTTTGAATGTGAGTCGAAATTTTGGGATTAAAAACAGTTCGGACCGCACCAAAATATGCAAAATTTCGTATAATTTTTTAACAGTTGCCACAATATGGGCTGTAATGCTAACAAAGAGAATACGGGCTCCAAAAAAAAACCTTAAGAATTAGCAAATGGGCTCTAAATTATTAGAAATAATGGCAGATGGGATGTATGCTGTTTTCCACAGATTTGAGGCTTTCCTAAAAAAAAGGTTGACGCACAAGCACTGACTGTTGGATGTCCATCCAACGGCCGTCGTGCTTCTTCAATCTCTGCTCTTCCTGCTCCAGCCGCTCAAACAAGCGCCGGTGGGACTGCCTGCTCCCTCCTCCTCGTGGCCGGCTGTGCTGCCGCGTAGGCCTCACCGCCTGACCGTACTCCCATCGCTGGCCTAGCCATCCCTCTACTCACCAACACCTACTGTTATTCTTCGGCGACGGCAGACGAACCAGTAAACCCTCGTACAATCGTACCCCCCTTCGCATGGGAAACAACTGCCGAGTCTTCCCTGCATCCGTGTCGTCCCCTTCCTAGGCCTCGCCGTCGTCCACCGCCCTGGTGCTCTTGGCGCGGCCTAGTCAACATGGTCAACGACTGACACGCATCTGAAGTGGACTTTACGTGGAGAGGCCGACAGCTGGGTTCATGGCCGCACGCAAGGAAATTCCTCCTTATTACGCGCAAAATAATGATTCCTCCCCTGACATCAGGGACCCATCGAAAGGGCCTCTGTATTTCGCGAAAAAAACGTTACCGCCGCCGACAGCTCGGACCCACCAGCTATATCTTCGCACGCAAGGAAGTGCCTCCTTATTACGCTCAAAAAAATGAATACCCCCTGCTAGCTGGGACCCACCTTGGTGGGAGGCTGACTTGTGGGCCTACTAAGTTGACGGGGACGGAGGGCTTTGTCAACTTAGTCAATATGCACGATTCTAGCTCCAGTGACCGTACGATGTCCATCCAACGGCCGTAGTGCTTCTTCAACCTCTGGTCTTCTTGCTCCAGCCGCCTAAACTAGCACCGGTTGTGCCTCGTGCTCCTGCCTCCTGTGGCCGGCTGCGATGTGGCGGAGGCCTCACCACCCCCTACTACTCCCACCGCTGGCCAGGCTATCCCTCTACTCACCCACACCCCCTGTTATTCTGCAGTGACGGCAGCCTCACACCACAGCGAACCAGTGAACCCTCGTACTCCTCTACGCGTGGGCATCCACTGCCACGTCTTCCCCGGCTCCGCGTCGTCCCCTTCCTAGGCCTCGCCGTCGTCCACCGCCCTGGTGCTCTCGGCGTGGCATGGTTAACGTGGTCAAGGAACGGCTTCCATCGGACGTGGACTTTACGTGGAGAGGCTGACAGGTGGGTCCACGGCCACAGCAAGGAAGTGCCTCCTTATTATGTGCAAAATAATTATTCCTCCACCTGACAGCGGGACCCACTGGATGGGCCACCGTATTTCGTGAAAAAACGTTTCCCCCTGACTGCTGGGACCCACCAGCTACATCTTCACACGCAAGGAAGTGTGTTCGGGCAAAAAAACGATTCGCCCCCTGACTGCTGGGACCCACCAGCTACATCTTCATAGGCAAGGAAGTGTCTGACAGTCGGGACCCACCTGGTCGAAGCGTACGTAGCGTTGTCATTCTGGTCGCGAACATGTACGTACATACTGGTCGATGTAGAGGCGTGCACGTGTCATAGAAGAGGCGCGCACGTGTGGTAGTAGAGGCGCGCACGTAGCATTTACACGTACGTACAACGGCCAGGGTGCAAGAAAGAAAATACGGCCACGTATGTGTACATACGGGCGGGGTCTCGAACGCCTACTCGCGCATACGTACGGCCAGGGCTCGTGTACATGGCTGGGTCGGAACGGAGAAACAGCGTCGTCGTCGTGTTCATGGGGAGGCAACGGAATGCGTCGTGTTCATGGGGAGGCAACGGAATGCGTCGTGTTCATCGGGAGGGCTTGGACGGAACAGGCGATGGAAACGAGGCCTGGCGTACTGCAGAACGGAGGAAACGGCCTTGTGTTCGACCGGCCACGTTCGAAACGGGATCCTGTTCATCATGAGGGGTCTGGCGTACCGCAAAATGGAGGAAACGGACCTCCTACGGTCGAAATGGGGGTCCTGTTGATCGGGAGGGGTGTGGCGTACCGCAAAACGGACGGACGAAACAGACTTGTGTTGGAGCGCTACGGTCGAAACGGGGGTCCTGTTCATCGGGAGGGGTGTGGCGTACCACAAAACGGGACTCCACAGGATACTGTTCATCTCCACCGTCGACCCCCTCCAGCCTCCACGAGCTACTGTTCATCCACCATCGACCTCCTCCAGCCTTCACCTGCGACTGTTCATCCACGGGCTCCTGTTCATCCAGCCTCCACCGCGCGCTACTCCACCGGCTACTGTTCAACCAGCCCTCTCCACGGGCTCCTGTTCAACCACCCCTCCACGGGCTACTGTTCATCCTGCCCTCCACCGTCTACTGTTCATCTTGCCCTCCACGGGGTGGTCCTGTTCATCCAGCTCTCCACAGGGTCCTGTTCATCCAGCCCCAACCGGCTCGATCGATCGGGGTCCTGTTCATCCAGAGGCAACACCACGAGGTCCTGTTCATCCACCCCCACCAGGAACTGTTCATCCAACCACCCCCCCCGCAACGCTCACTGTTCATCCAGAGGCAACATCGATCGACTTCAGTTAGCAGCAGTAGCGAAGGAATCGCTCGACCGGGTTCAGCTAACAGCCGTCGATCGATCGCTTGGGTTCAGTAACGCGTAGCCTGCAGTGCAATCGCTCGGGTTCAGTTAGAGCCTAACGCCTCGCTCGGGTTTAGTTAGAGCCAATGCCTCGCACACACGCGCGTACGTGTACGAGAGAAACGCGCATCGCTCGGCCCCCGACCTCCCACCGTAACCGGGAACCCCCCGAAATTTTCCTCCCCCTTGCTTCTACCACGGTTTTTTCCGTCATGGACGGCCCAAAGAATGTCATGCAGCTGCGTCTCCGGCCCACCCAGGACGAAAAGCCCATTTTCTGTCATGATTTTTTGTCATAGAAGTAGGAGCCCACCACATCTATGATGATACCGGGTTTTGTCACAATTATCGTCATAGAAGTGTCATATGTATGACAGAAAAAATTCGTTCGACCCAAAACGTCATGGATGTGTCTTTTTTTGTAGTGAAGGTGGTTTCTCAATATAAGAAGTGGAACAGCTGGATCAACATTACAAATTGTTGTTTCTCTTTAGCTAGTATCAGTTCTTTAATTTCTTATTTAATAGGTGGGTGATGTTTAAACCAAACTCTTTAGCTTCCTCGAGTTCCCAATCTTCAGAGTTGCGTTTAATTCTTTCCCAAAGACCCCACCAGAATTCAATAGTCTTCTTCATAAAAGAACCAGCACAAGAAGTATCAAGCATGGATCGATCATTATGAGAAAGCCGAGCATAAAGGGCTACAATGTTAAGTCAATGTTATATTTTTAGTAGGTGTAGTAGGTTGAGGGGTAGCTAATTGTGGTTCGGTCGAGGTGAAGATACCCCAAACAAACCCCTCAAAGGATTGTTTGCCATAGTAACAAGTGATAATAAATTTCAGGACGTAGTAATAATTTTTCCTTACCAATTTCCACTTACCAAGAGCGCTTCACTCCCCGACAACGGTGCCAGAAAATAGCCTTGATGACCCACAAATATATGGGATCAATTTTAGCCTTTTCAATAAGTAAGGGTGTCAAACCCAACGAGGAACAGAAGGAAATGACAAGTGGTTTTCAACAAGGTAACGTCTGCAAGTGCTGAAATTATAAGTAACAGGGTAGTTTGATAGCAAGATAATCTGCAACGAGCAAGTAACGGTAATAGTTAAAAAAGTGTAGCAAGGTAGCCCAATCCTTTTGAAGCAAAGGACAGGCCAAAACGGTATCTTATAATAACCAAGCGTTCTTGAGGGTACACGGGAATTTCATCTAGTCACTTTCATCATGTTGGTTCGATTCGTGTTTGCTACTTTGATAATTTGATATGTGGGTGGACCGATGCTTAGGTGTTGTTCTTACTTGAACAAACCTCCTACTTATGATTAACCCCCTCGCAAGCATCCGCAACTATGAGAAAAGTATTAAGAATAAATTCTAATCATAACATTAAACTTTTGGATCTAGTCGGTCCCGTACGAAATAGCGCATAAACTAGGGTTTAAGCTTCTGTCACTCTCGCAACCCATCATCTAATAACTACTCCACAATGCACTCCCTTAGGCCCAAATATGGTAAAGTGTTATGTAGTTAATGTTCACATGACACCACTATGGGAATCACAACATACATACTATCAAAATATCGAACACATATCAAGTTCACATGATTACTTGCAACATGATTTATCCCGTGACCTCAGGAACAAAAGTAACTGCTCAAAAGTGATAAATATGCTCAATATTAGAGGGGTATTAAATAGCATATTGGATCTGAACATATAATATTCCACCAAATAAACCATATAGTAATCAACTACAAGATGTAATCAACACTACTAGTGACCCACAAGCACCAATCTATAGTTCCGGTACAAAGATTGAACACCAGAGATGAACTAGGGTTTGAGAGGAGACGGTGTTGTTGAAGATGTTGATGGAGATTGCCCTCCCCAAGATGGGAGAGTTGTTGGTGATGATGATGATGATGATTTCCCCCTCCGGGAGGGAAGTTCCCCCGGCGGAATCGCTCCGCCAGAGGGCAAAAGTGCTCCTGCCCAAGTTCCGCCTCGAGACGGCGACACTCCATCCTGAAAGTCCTATCCTTATTTTTTCTAGGTCAAAATGACTTATATACCAGAAGATGGGAACCGGAGGTGGGCCGAGGGGAGCACAACCCACCAGGGCGCGCTTGGGCTCCCTGGCGCGCCTAGATGGGTTGTGCCCACCTGGTGGGCCCCCTCTGGTACTTATTGGCTCCAATATTCCTCATATTTCCATAAAAAATCCCCGTAAAGTTTCAGATCATTTGGAGTTGTGCAGAATAGGTGGCCTGACGTAGCTTTTCCAGGTCCAGATTTCCAGCTGCCGGAATTCCCCCTCTTTGTGTGTACCTTGCATATTATGAGAGAAAAGGCATTAGAATTACTCCAAAAAGCATTATTATGCATAAAAACATAATAAATAATAGTAGGAAAACATGATGCAAAATGGATGTATCACCGATGCACTAGGTATTACACCTAGATCGGATATGAACTCCTTCATCCAGACTCCTTCATTTGCAGCTTCTGAAGAAGCTATGTATTCCGCTTCACACGTAGATCCCGCCATGACGCTCTGCTTGGAACTGCACCAACTGACAGCTCCACCATTCAATATAAATACATATCCGGTTTGTGACTTATAGTCATCCAGATCAATGTCAAAGCTAGCATCGACGTAACCATTTACGACGACCTCTTTGTCACCTCCATAAATGAGAAACATATCCTTAGTCCTTTTCAGGTACTTTAGGATATTCTTGACTGTTGTCCAGTGATCCACTCTTGGATTACTTTGGTACCTCCCTACTAAACTTATAGCAAGGCACACATCGGGTCTGGTACACAGCATAGCATACATGATAGAACCTATGGCCGAGGCATAGGGAATGGCTTTCATTATATCTCTATCTTCTGCAGTGGTCGGGCATTGAGTCTGACTCAACTTCACACCTTGTAACACAAGTAAGAACCCTTTCTTTGACTGATCCAATTTGAACTTCTTCAAAACTTTATCAAGGTATGTGTTTTGTGAAAGTCCAATTAAGCGTCTTGATCTATCTCTATAGATCTTGATGCCCAATATATAAGCAGCTTCACCGAGGTCTTTCATTGAAAAACTTTTATCCAAGTATCCTTTTATGCTATCCAGAAATTCTATATCATTTCCAATCAACAATATGTCATCCTCATATAATATTAGAAATTCTACAGAGCTCCCACTCACTTTCTTGTAAATACAGGCTTCTCCGAAAGTCTGTATAAAATCATATGCTTTGATCACCTCATCAAAGTGTATATTCCAACTCCGAGATGCGTGCACCAGTCCATAGATGGATCGCTGGAGCTTGCACACTTTGTTAGCACCTTTAGGATTGACAAAACCTTCTGGTTGCATCATATACAACTCTTATTTAAGAAATCCATTAAGGAATGCAGTTTTGACGTCCATTTGCCAGATTTCATAATCATAAAATGTGGCAATTGCTAACATGATTCTGACAGACTTAAGCATCACTACGGGTGAGGAAGTCTCATCATAGTCAACTCCTTGAACTTGTCGAAAACCTTTCGTGACAAGTCAAGCTTTGTAGATAGTAACATTACCATCAACGTCATTCTTCTTCTTGAAGATCCATTTATTCTCTATGGCTCGCCGATCATCGGGCAAGTCAACCAAAGTCCACAGTTTGTTCTCATACATGGATCCTATCTCAGATTTCATAGCCTCAAGCCATTTATCGAAATCTGGGCTCATCATAGCTTCTTCATAGTTCGTAGGTTCGTCATGGTCTAGTAACATGACTTCTAGAATAGGGTTACCGTACCACTCTGGTGCGGAACGTGCTCTGGTTGACCTACGAGGTTCAGTAGTAACTTGATCTGAAGTTTCATGATCATTATCATTAACTCCTCTCTAGTTGGTATAGGCATCACGAGAATAGTTTTCTGTGATGGGCTACTTTCCAATTCGAGAGAAGGTATAGCATGGTGACGGTGATGGTGAAGTGATCCACGCAGGTCTTCGCCTAAGCACTACGAAGATATGATCGGAGGCATAAACTGCGGAGGGGATGCCGCACATGGCTAATAATTGTTGGTGGGTGTTCTAGGCGCCCCTCCTCATGTATATATAGGTGGGAGGGGAGGGGAGCATCCATGGGGCGCCCCAAGCAGGAGTTGTCCTACTTGGAGGCCTATCCCGATTTGCCCCTTTCCTTATTTCTGGAGGGGGGGAGGGAAGAGGAAGGAGAGAAGGAAAGGGGGGCGAACCCCCTCTTTCCCATCTCCTATTCGGCATCCTTCCTTGGGGGGTGGCACGCCACCCCTTGTGGGCTGGTGTGCTCCCCTCCTATGGCCCATATCTTTCCCCTGGGGTTTCCGGTAACCCCCCCCCCCGGTACTCCGATAAATACCTAATACGATCCAGAACACTTCTGGTGTCTGAATACTATCATCCTATATATCAACCTTTACTTCTCGACCATTTAGAGACTCCTAATCATGTCTGTGATCTCATCCGGGACTCCGAACAACATTCGGTCGCCAAATCACATAACTCATATAATACTAAATCGTCATCAAACATTATGCTTGCGGACCCTACGGGTTCGAGAACTATGTAGACATGACCGAGACACCTCTCCAGTCAATAACCAATAGCGGAACCTAGATGCTCATATTGTCTCCTACATATTCTATGAAGATCTTTATCGGTCGAACCGTAATGACAACATACGTTATTCCCTCTGTCATCAGTATGTTACTTGCCCGAGATTCGATCTTCGGTATCTTCATACCTAGTTCAATATAATTACTAGCAAGTCTCTTTACTCATTCCATAATACATCATCCCGCAACTAACTCATTAGTCACTTTGCTTGCAAGGCTTCTTACGATGTTTATTACCGAGAGGGCCCAGAGATACCTCTCCGATACTCGGAGCGACAAATCCTAATCTCAGTCTATGCCAACCCAACAAACACCTTCGGAGATACATATAGAGCATCTTTATAATCACCCAGTTACATTGTGATGTTTGATAGTGCATAAGGTATTCCTTCGGTATTTGGGAGTTGCATAATCCCATAGTCAAAGGAATATGTATATGACATGAAGAAAGCAATAGCAATAAAACTGAACGATCAATATGCTAAGCTAACGGATGGGTCTTGTCCATCACATCATTCTCCTAATGATGTGACCCCATTCATCAAATGACAAAACATGTATATGGTTAGGAAACTTAACCATCTTTTATTAAGGAGATGGTCTAGTAGAGGCTTACTAGGGACACGGTGTTTTGTCTATATATCCACACATGTATCAAGTTTCCGGTTAATACAATTCTAGCATGAATAATAAAAATTTATCATGATATAAGGAAATATAAAATAACAACTTTATTATTTTCTCTAGGGCTTATTTCCTTCATATATGATATGATTTTTATAGGATTTTTCCCTTTAAATCCAATTGGTTCATAGGAATAGATTAATATACTCCACATTTCGAAGGAAAATAAACATGATATCATTTTTATAGCTTTAGAGCCACTTGGTTCATATGAATGGATTCCTATACTCCCACAATTTCAAAGGAAAATAAACATTAGCGTATATTCAATAGAAAATTTCCTATGATGTGAACCAAATGACATCTCTTTTCTAATTCCTCCTCACAGGAATTGAGATACATGTCATCTCTAGATTCAATAGAAAAGTTTTATGATGTGAACCAAATGACATCTCTTTTCCAATACCTACTCATAGGAATTGAGAGACATGTCATCTCTTTTCATACAACTTCCATGTACACATCTTCTATTCCTAAATAGCTAGTACAACCCATTAGTAGCCTTTTTCCTGGATATGCAACTACGACACAAGAACATGGCATGCATGCAAGTCATAAATCACATTGTTTTTGTACTCTATGCATGCAAGCACCACATCATCATTTCGTGCATGTTAGTCATAAGTTATTTCTTGCATTAGATTTTGTATTGACAATGATGTGTTGGTCATGTGCACACATATGTAGTTCACATTCAAATTTTTGTTAGAAATGTCATTCTTTTAACTGCAAATCATTTTTTGTCTTTGTATTACATTTTCATTTTAAGCATACATTCACTTCCCATTAGTTATAGACGTTTTTGGAGGAACTTTTATGAATTATTTTGAGTAGCAAATTTCACGCAGCCGCGGGTATACCAAAATGCGGGGCCCATCCGTCATTGTCTTCCGGTCGAACCTACGTCCACAATTTTTTGTACTACGAATATCTCCACTGGTTCCCGAACCCAAAATGTTGCCTCGTTCCCATAAAATCAAGCGGCCCACCCATGTTAAGGACTCGACTTGAACTCAATCCCTCTCCCGTGTACTACACCGTTGAGGGAGTCCTGGACTAGGGGGTCCCCGGGCGTCCGGGCTATGTGACATGGGCCGGACTGGTGGGCCGTGAAGAAACAAGATAGAACACTTCCCCCTGTGTTCGGATGGGACTCTCCTTGGCGTGGAAGGCAAGCTTGGCATTTGGATACGAAGATTCATTTTTCTGTAAATCGACTCTGTACAACCCTAGGCCCCTCTGGTGTCTATATAAACTAGAGGGTTTAGTCCGTAGAGGCAATCACAATCATACAGGATAGACATCTAGGGTTTAGCCATTACGATCTTGAGGCAGATCAACTCTTGTAACCCCTATACTCATCAAAGTCAATCAAGCAGGACATAGGGTTTTACCTCCATCAAGAGGCTCTGAACCTGGGTAAACATTGTATCCCCTTCCTCCTATTACCTTCGATCCTTAGACGCACAGTTCGGGACCCCCTACCCGAGATCGGCCGGTTTTGACACCGACATTGGTGCTTTGATTGAGAGTTCTACTGTGTTGTCAGCAGAAGGCTTGATGGCTAGTTCGATCATCTTCAACGATGCCGTTTTCGGGGAAGTTTTCCTCCCCGATCAAAGCTTTGTATTCAGCGACTTTGTTCTATGTGCCAACTCGATTGGCCACCTCGAACAGATCGACAGCTACGCCCCTGGTCATCAGATCAGTTTTGGGAATCTGAATTATGTCGCTGATATCTGAGGAGATTTGATCTTCGAAGGGTTCACGACCCCAACCACCGCTCTGGCCTCAGATCCAGGGCAGGCTACCAGGTTCGAAGATGGGAGTTTGGAGCCCACCGGACTCTCCACTACAAATCGGATTGCCATAGATTCGGAGGCGGATGTATCTGCGGCAAACTCAGAAAAGCCGGACTCGCCCCCGGACTCTAGATCCGAACCCTCGCTCTTAAACGAGGCTCTGGACTTAATGCGATCCCTCACCATTGCAGAGGAATTGCTTCCGAATTACACCCAGCTCGGACTAGGGGCTGAGAGCGAGGAATTTTACATCCCACCCACCACCCACTTCATAGCCACTGTCGAAGATCTAACCGACATGCTGGACTATGCCTCCGAAGACATCGACGGTATGTACGATGATGCCAGAGACGATCAAGGCCAAAACCTTCCATTTACCGGACGTTGGACGTCCACCTCCACATACGATGTATACACGATGGATACACCCCAAAGAGGATGACGATGATGGCAAGAAGGATACGGTTGAGGACAAGCCTGCCAAAGCACCTCCAAAGCGTCGACGTCAGCGGTGCCGCTCAAAATCGCATCGCTAAAAAGACAGTAACACCGGCACCAAAGACAATGACACTCCAGAGAACGCTGAAGACCCAGAAGCCCCAGTCGAGCCAACATCCGTACATGATGATTGGGAGGATGGGCAAGTTAACCCCAATGATCCAACCGGGAACAAAGACTCAGAAGATAGTAACTACCTACGATCTCCGAAGAGGATGTGAGTATCAGCGACGAAGACTTTATCGTGCCAGAGGAGCCCCTCGAGCAAGAGCGCTTTAAGCGCAGACTAATAGCAACTGCAAGAAGCCCGAAAAAGAAGCAACAATAGCTTCAAGCTGATCAGGATTTACTCAATGACAGGTGGACTAATGTCCTGGCAGCCGAGGAATGCGGCCTCGGATGACCAACTAAGTGTTACCCAAAGCGCAAGCTACTGCCTCAATTCGACGAGGCCCTTGAGCCAATACTGCCAAAGCACAAAACTGCAGACGAGCCCGACCGACCACCACGTGGACGGGACAGACCGGCTACTCATGCCGAACACCAGCCCGTGCCACCCCACTGTCAGGGCAGGGAGGCAGCGGCCCCGGGCTACACCTACGACTTATGCAAGGACCTGGACAATAGAACCGGTCAAACAAGATCAATCTATGGATCAAGGGGGTGTGCCCCAACACAAGAGGACGACCATCAGACCTGGCGTGACAAGAAAAATCTCACCCGGGCCGAAAACTGTACGGCCTTCGTCCGAACTGCATCGCGATATCGCCCAATACAAAGGCGCCACACACCCCCTATGCTTCACCGACGAAGTGATGGAACATCAGTTCCCCGAAGGGTTTAAACCCGTGAATATTGAATCATATGATGGTACGACAGACCCTGCAATATGGATCGAAGACTTTCTTGTCCATATCCACATGGCACGCGATCATGATCTCCATGCCATCAAATACACCCCGCTCAAATTAAAGGGACCAACTCGACACTCGCTAAATAGCCTCCCAGAGAACTCTATCGGCAGCTGGGAAGGCTTGGAGGATGCCTTTAGAGACAACTTCCAAGGTACTTATGTTCGGCCCCCAGACGCCGATGACCTTAGCCACATAGTCCAGCAACCCGGAGAATCAGCCCAGAAACTCTGGACCAGGTTCTTAATTAAAAAGAACCAAATTGTGGATTGTCCAGACGCCGAAGCCCTCGCGGCCTTTAAACACAATGTCCGAGATGAGTGGCTCACCCAACACCTTGGCCAAGAAAAGCCGAAGTCCACGGCAGTACTTACCGCACTTATGACCTGCTTTTGCGCGGGAGAAGATATCTGGCTAGCTCGTAGAAGCAACAACGCCAGCGACCCTGGCACCTCTGAAGCCTGGGATGGCAACGGCAAGCCACGACGCAACAAGCACAAACGTCAAAAAAACAACTAAGATGCCGAAGACACGACGGTCAATGTCAGATTCACTAGCTCTAAACCCGGTCAGCGGAAGAAGCCAATGAAAGGAAACAAAGATGGTCCATCAAGTTTGGACATAATACTCGATCGGCCTTGCCAGATTCATGGCACCCCCGATAAGCCTGCCAATCACACCAACAGAAATTGTTGGGCCTTGCCAGATTCATGGCACCCCCGATAGGCCGGCAAGCTCAACGCCGAACACAAGGGGAAAGGGCCGCCCAGCGAGGATGACAATGAAGAGCCTCGCCTACAGAACGTAGGGGGACAGAAGAAATCCCCCCCCCCCCGAGGTCAAAATAGTGAACATGATCTATGTTACTCATATCCTCTAGCTACCCGACCTCAAACGGTCAAGTCTCTGTGCTTCAGTGTCATCCCTGGCTTGGTAATGCTGACACACACATTAATCGAAGGATTTATAACAGAGTGGCAATCACACACTTATTACATCAAATGTCTCAAGAGAGAACTTATTACAATAAATATGGCTTACGGCCATCTAATACGTTAACAGCGGAAGGCTTGGAAGATAAAGTGAGTCCATCAACTCCAACGACATAGCTGAGTGCATGACAACGATCTATCGCACCTTTACTCGTCGTCTCAAAAGTCTGCAACATAATACGTTGCAGCCCGAAAATGGGTCAGCACATGGAATATGCTGGCAATGTAACACAGTAGAGCAATGAATAGATAAATGCTATCACTACATGCATATATGGCTGGTGGAGGCTCTATGGTTATATGGTTTTTGCGAAAAGCCAATTTTTCCCTACAACAAAGGAATATATTTTATTTAACTATCATGGTAGTTGAACAACATTGAGAAGGTACCCCCATCTCAATCCCAATTAAAAGTAATTATCAACCCAACAAATTCAATTAGAGTGATGAGATTCAGTAGGATAATCCAAGAACTAGATACTCAAGATGTCCATAATCGGGGACACGGCTTACCATGATTAGTTTGTACACTCTGCAGAGGTTTGTGCACTTTTCCCCACAAGACTCGATCTCCTTCGTTGTATTTCTCGCACTGCAGGGTGTTTGAGAAACGGATGACCGAGACACAGTCTTTCAGAAGCATTAACTCTTTACTCCGGGTGGACAGTTACACCTACTTTCCCTCTACATCTGCTAGCCCACCACTGAAAGAGGTCACACAACATACTCAACTATGCCAGAGCCCATAATGGCTTGTGGCTGCACACGGAAGTTTCTAGCATGAAAAATCTTTTGATCCCTTTGAGCCTGGGTGGCGGACCGTAGGAGGATCACACGGTATATCCCCGGGATCTCCTAGGACAACACTGGTATATCCCCAGGTGCCCAAAACTAGCAATCCACCCATAAGTGTATTAAAGTTGCCACCTTAAATTGAACCATTAATTAACAATATCACATCTATCATGGATACACTCAAACCCAATCCATGTCCACAAGCATAGCATAGCAATATAAGCATAACGTAGAAGTAACTCCCAGGGGTTTGACAATAAAACATGTAATAGGTTCTAACTCATCATCTACTTCCCAAACCGACATGTTAAGAGATCATACTCATGCAATGTGTGAGGGTTGTAACTAATGCATAAAAACTGGGTGATAAAGGGGTATGATCAAAGTCTTACTTGCCTTGCTGACGATCTGCAAATCCTAAAGACTCGTAGTAGCATGCTTCGCACTCCGGGTGTTCTATCGCAAACAAACAATAGCATACATAAGCAACCAAACAAAGATGCACAGGTAAATCTCAAATAGTAAGATCTAACTAGAAAGTTCAACTTAAGAACTCCGGTTTGCAAAAAGAATCAAATCAAACGGAGCAACGAAACACAAACTGCGAAAGAAACAAGATCCGATTACTAATATGGACTAAAGTGAAATTTTATAGTACCAAAATCTTGTTTAAGTTGGTTAAACAGAAAGAGGGTTACGAGACGAAGATCCAGGCGCTTGAATCGCCTGATTCCGATAAGCGATCGAAAAGATAAACTAAAACGAAAATCAGGTCAGAAATCGCGATCGAAAATAATCGTGAAAAACCCTGGAAAAAGAAAAACGGACGAACAGGCTAACGAACGAACGTTCGCTGTCTGTGACTAACGGGTGAACGGCGTTCATTAAAACGAATGAACGGACGAACGTCCGCAAAATAAGTAAACCTACGAAAAAACCGATCTAATAAAATAAACCGGAAAAGGAAAAAGACGAATCTAGATCTAGGGTTTACCGAAATAAACCGATGAAAAAAAACGGCGGCGGCTAACTCCGGCGAAGTCGGCAGCGCGGCGAGGCAGCGCGGCGGCGGCGCAGTGCGGGAACTGAGGCGGCGGCGGCTAGGGTTTCAGGGTGGCCTGGCGGCGGCTGGCGCCTTATAAAGGGGGAGGGGCCTGGGGAGTCCGAGCCGGATACGGCTCGTAGGTCGGTTACTTTTTTTAAAATAAATTCTGACACGAAGGAAAAAAAGAAAATGAATACTAAACAGACTCCAAAAATCCCAAAATAAATTTTCCCCGTCCTCTAAAAATATGCCGGACAAGGTGAACATTTATTTGGGCCTAAAATGCAATTTTGAAAAACGTGTATTTTTCCTAATTCAAATAAATTTGCAATAAAAACCAAATAAAATCATGTATTTGATTTTAATATTTTCCTCCAATATTTCATTCATTTTGGAGAAGTCATATTATCTCCTCTCATGTATTTTTTAATATGAAATATTTCCGGAGAGAAAAATTAATTAAAACCAAAATGATCCTTGTTTCAATATTTGATAGAATTCAAATATGAAAATCGTGAAATCCCCAACTCTCTCCGAGGGTCCTTGAGTTGCTTAGAATTTCGAGGATCGCGAAACGGAATGCAATAAAAAAATATGATATGCATGAATGACCTATGTATAACATTCCAAATTGAAAATTTGGGATGTTACAAACTACCCCCCTTAAGATGAATCTCGCCCTCGAGATTCGAGTTGGCTAGAAAATAAGTGTGGGTGGTCTTTGTGTAGATCATCCTCTCGTTCCCAGGTGGCTTCATCCTTCGTACGGTGGCTCCACTGAACCTTGCAAAACTTGATAACCTTGCTGTGAGTAACCCGGCTGGCAAACTCAAGAATCTTGACAGGTTTCTCCTCATATGTCAAGTCACTATCCAACTGAATGGCTTCTAGGGGCACTGTATCTCTCAGAGGAATATCGGCCATCTCTGCATGGCACTTCTTCAACTGGGAAACATGGAACACACCGTGTACTCCCGACAGTCCTTTGGGTAACTCCAACTTGTAGGCAACCTCTCCCATACGTTCCAAAACACGGTACGGTCCCACAAATCTTGGGGTTAACTTTCCCTTAACTCCAAAATGCTTAACTCCTCGAAGAGGATACACTCGCAGATATGCTTGGTCTCTGATTCCATAGACTACTTCCTTGCATTTTGAATCTGCATAACTCTTCTGTCAGGACTGAGCTACCGTCAGTCTATCTCGAATTAGTTTAACCTTCTCTTCAGATTCCTTAATCAAATCCGGTCCAAACTATTGGCGGTCTCCAAATTCATCCCACATCAATGGTGTTCGACATCTTCTTCCATACAGGGCTTCCAACTGTGCCATCTTCAAACTGGCCTGGTAGCTGTTATTGTAGGAGAACTCCGCGTAGGGCAAGTTGTCATCCCAACTAGATCCATAATCTAGCGTACAAGCTCCCAACATGTCCTCCAGAATCTGATTGACTCTCTCTCTGTCCATCTGTCTGCGGGTGAAAAGCTGTACTGAACTCCAGCCTGGTTCCCAAAGTCTGGTGCAGCTAGTGCCAAAAATTTGAAGTAAATTGTGTTCCTCTATCTGATACGATGGTCCTCAGAACTCCGTGCAGACATACGATCCTGGTCATGTATATCCTGGCCAACTTTGCACTGGTATAGGTGGTTTTCACTGGGATAAAGTGAGCTACTTTGGTCAAGTGATCCACTACTACCCAGATAGAATCATATCCCGACCGGGTCCTGGGCAATCCGGTGATAAAATCCATGCCAAGATTATCCCACTTCCATTCGGGTATCGGCATAGGCTGCAGTAATCCTGCTGGCTTCTGATGTTCTGCCTTCACTCTCTGACATACATCACATACGGCTACATACTCGGCAATATCCTTCTTCATACCCGTCCACCAAAAACGCTCCTTCAAATCCAAATACATCTTGGTGTTTCTAGGGTGTATCGAGTACGGCGAGTCATGAGCTTCCTGTAGTATCAACTTCCTGATCTCTGCATTATTGGGCACATATACACGGTCCTCAAACCATAAGGTGTCGTCCTCATCTTCACGAAAACCTTTGGCTTTTCCTTCACTCATCTTCTCCTTTATCTCGACAATTTCTTTGTCATCCTTCTGAGCTTCTCGAATCTTTCCCAACAATGTAGACTGAACTTCCATTGCTGCAACAAAACCTCTAGGAACAATCTCCAAACGAAGCTCTCTGAGATCCTCGGCTAACTCCTTTGGCATTCCTTCGCTTACGAGGGTGTTGACGTAAGTCTTCTGGCTCAAAGCGTCTGCTACAACATTGGCCTTGCCTGGATGATAGTGCAACTTCATATCATAATCTTTTATAAGCTCCAACCATCTCCTTTGCCCGAGGTTCAACTCCTTCTAGGTGAAAATATACTTCAAACTCTTATGATCCGTGTACACATCACAATGATTTCCAATAAGAAAATGTCTCCAGGTCTTGAGTGCATGCACTACAGCTGCTAACTCTAAATCATGCGTGGCATAATTCAACTCGTGCGGTTTAAGTTGTCGTGAGGCATACGAAACAACTCTTCTGTCTTGCATAAGTACTCCTCCAAGTCCTAAGCAAGAGGCGTCGCAATACACTTGGAAATCCTTGCGTATATCCGGCAGAATCAACATTTGGGCTGTAGTCAAATGTTTCTTCAACCCCTGGAAACTTGCTTCACATTCCTCAGTCCAATAGAACTTGGTGTCCTTCTTCAATAATGTTGTCATGGGCTTTGCAATCTTAGAGAAGTTTTCAATGAATCTCCGATAGTATCCCGCGAGTCCAAGAAAACTATGGATCTCTCCAACTGAGGTGGGTGCCAACCACTCAGTGACTAATTTCACCTTGGTAGGGTCCACTGCTATACCTTCTCCTGATATAACATGTCCAAGAAATCCAACTTCCTTCAACCAAAACTCGCACTTGCTGAACTTGGCATATAACTGATGTTCCTAAGCTTCTCGAGAACTAAACGCAAATGCTCCTTGTGTTCCTCTTCATTCTTCAAGTATACCAGGATATCATCTATGAACCCCACGAAAAACTTATCCAAGAACTCCATGAACACTTTGTTCATCATACTCATGAAATAGGCGGGGGCGTTAGTCAATCCAAATGACATAACTGTATACTCATATAGCTCGTACCTTGTAGTGAAAGTTGTCTTAGGTTTATCTTTTTCCCTAATCTTCAGCTGATGATATCCTGGTCACAGATCGATCTTCAAAAACACCTTTGCTCCTTGCAGCTGGTCAAACAAATCATTGATCATCGGCAGTGGGTACTTATTCTTGATCGTTACTTCATTCAACGCACGATAATCAACCACCATTCTTAGGGACTTATCCTTCTTCTCAACCAAGAGCATTGGGGCTCCCCATGGTGATGAACTTCTTCGGATGTAACCTTTCTCTAATAACTCCTTAATCTGTTTCTTAATCTCCTCCAGATCGTTTGCGGGCATCCGGTATGGTCTCTTAGATATTGGCCCGGTGCCTAGCAATAGCTCTATCAAAAACTCCATGTCTCGATCTGGCGGCATGCCTGGTAGCTCCTTTGGAAATACATTCGGGTAATCCTTCACTACGACACTTCCTCCTGAACAACTCCCATGAGAGAATTTACTTGGGTCCTCCTTGGCGCATGTCTGGATACATACTTGATCCTTTTTCCCTCCGCGGTGGTGAGCAGAATCGACTTACTGGTGCAATCGATGTTTCCCCCATACATTGATAGCCAATCCATTCCTAGTATCACAACCAATCCTTCTGACTCCAAAATTACCAGGTCTGAGGGGAAAGCATGTCTTCCAATGGTCAATGGCATCTGAAAACATCCTTGACTTGCCATATACTCAGCTCCTGGTGAATTTACTAACATGGGTGTCCTAAGTACCTTAGTGGGCAACTTATACTTATCCATGAATCCCCTTGATATGTATGAATGTGATGCACCAGTATCGAAAAGAACAATTGCAGTAAAAGACTTAACCAAAAACTTACCGATAATTGCATGTAGTTGCTCCTCAACTTCCTCCATGTTCACGTGGTTCACTTGTCCTCTGTTGAAAGGGTTGGGCTTCTTCCCAGCACTTCCATTGCCATTGTCGTTCTTCAATTTCGGAAAATCATGGCGTAGTGCCCAGTCTTCCCGCACTTGAAACAAGTAATGTGACTTTGATCCTTCTTGGCGGGTGTGGCTGGGTTAGAGCGGTTCTGATTGCTGCCTGCTCCATTCTCGTTTCCATTCCTGGAGCCATTGTGGGTGTGAGAACTCCCTCCATTGTGGGTGTGGCCTCCATGGTTATGGACAAGTCCTCCCGAGTTTGGGTGAAATGAGGCTTCTGCTGAGCTCTAGAGTTGTACTTTCCTTGTCCATACTTCCTCTTGCGGCTCTCAATCTGCTGCTGCTTCCCTTCAATCATAAAAGCCTTGTCTACCAACTCCTGGTAGTTGTTGAATGTTGCCACCATCAACTGCATGCTCATCTCGTCATTTAGCCCTTCCATAAACTTCTCCTGCTTTGCGGCATCTGTGGCCACATCATCAGGGGCATAACGAGATAGCTTACTAAACTCATCTACGTACTGAGCCACAGTACGATTTCCCTGGCGTAAGTTGCGAAACTCACGCTTCTTCATGCTCATAGCTCCAGTGGATACATGGGCTGTGCGGAATGCTTGCTGAAACTGCTCCCAAGTGACATTGGCTATAGGGAAAGTGACTGTCTAATTCTCCCACCATGAGGCTGCTGGTCCATCCAACTGATGTGCGGCAAAACGCACCTTCTCAGCATCTGTGCAACCTGCGGTGGTCAACTCCCTTCCTATCCTGCGCAACCAATCATCAGCAACTATGGGCTCGGTGCTACTGGAAAACACTGGCGGCTGCAACCTCAGAAAGCGGGCTGAGTTGTCAAATGGAGGTGGTGGCGGTGGGTTGTGGTTGTTGTTGTTGTTGTTGCCTTGGTTTTGAACTAACAACTGCATCAAGGCATTCTACTGCTGGATCAACTGAGTGAGCTCCGGTGGGAAAGCAAAATTGGGGTCACGTCTCGGAGGCATCTGATGGGTTTAGAGGGGAGAGATTAGAATAGAATGAGGTCTAGTGAGATAGCACTACCCATATGCACATGAGACAAACACAATCATATCACTCAATCAATCAAGCAGGGGCATACAATCGGTCTAGAACTATCGTTAAAAGTGCTCAGACTATTACTATATACATGGGGAAAAACTACTAGTCATATGGTGGTCATCTAGAAATTTTGATCGGTGGAAGACTCCATGATATCCGCTCCAGCTTCGTCTTCATAGTCATCATCACTATCATCAGGGTCGGAGTCGGTGTCATCTATGATGATGTAGTCTTCAGAACGAATCTCCTTGGATTTGTCGTCTTCTCCTCCTGGCGCCGGGTCTCCCATAAAAACTCTTAGCTTCCTTGTTAGGTCGTCATTCTTCTCCACTAGTATGATGATTTCCTCCTCGTAATCGTCGCATGTAGCCTTGAGTTCCTCTTCTAGCTCGGTGATCCTTGTTATCGCCTTCTTCAAATCTATCATGCTTGCGCACATCTAATTCTCCTGGTGTCGGATGTGCTGGTTTAACTCCTGGATGAATGTTGCAATGGATCTATCCCTTCTGGTGCTGATCATCTCCCATTACTCATCTCGGCACCCACATATCTGGTATATAGTGTCCTTCAGCTCTTGTTTGTAGACTTCTCCAATACGTCCCATAGCAATGTGGGCTGCCATGCAATTGCCTAGACTCCAGGTTGGGGCATCAAAGGAAAACTCTATGGGCTCCGTGACTGGCGTGAATGTCCTTCCCGGAATTTGAACTCGAATCATCCATCGCTCCTCTTCTGGTAAAGTGGCGTTGTAGGTCCCGGTGAAGCTTGGTATTCCAATGTTTAGGTATCTAGTGACTTCCTTCAAGTGTGGTCCAAAGGGTGTGTCTTCATCCGGTTGTGCAAACTTGTTCCTCGAGTCCGCCATCCTAAAGAGTAGAAAATGGAGAGGAGTCAGAAATGAGTAGAGAAGAGTGACCTATGGTTTTCTTAGTGCTCGTGTCCTACATTCAGCGTGTGCTTTGATACCATCTTGTAGCGACCCGACCTCAAACGGTCTAGTCTCTCTGCTTCAGTGTCATCCCTGGATCGGTAATGCTGACACACACAGTACTCAAAGGATTTATAACAGAGTGGCAATCACACACTTATTACATCGAATGTCTCAAGAGAGAACTTATTACAATAGATATGGCTTAAGGCCATCTAATACGATAACAAAGGAAGGCTTGGAAGATAAAGTGAGTCCATCAACTCCAACGGCATAGTTGAGTGCATGACAACGACCTATCGCACCTTTACTCGTCGTTTGAAAAGTCTGCAACATAATACGTTGCAGCCCAAAAACGGTTCAGCACATGGAATATGCTGGCACTGTAACACAGTGGAGCAATGAATAGATAAATGCTGTCACTACATGCATATATGGCTGGTGGAGGCTCTATGGTTATATGGTTTTTGCGAAAAGCCAATTTTCCCCTACAACAAAGGAATATTTTTATTTAACTATCATGGTAGTTGAACAACATTGAGAAGGTACCCCCATCTCAATCCCAATTAAAAGTAATTATCAACCCAACAAATTAAATTAGAGTGATGAGATTCAGTAGCATAATCCAAGCACTAGATACTCAAGATGTCCATAACCGGGGACACGGCTAACCATGATTAGTTTGTACACTCTGCAGAGGTTTGTGCACTTTTCGCCACAAGACTCTATCTCCTCCGTTGTATTTCTCGCACTGCAGGGTGTTTGAGAAAGGGATGACTGAGACACATTCTTTCAGAAGCATTAACTCTTTACTCCGTGTGGACAGTTACACCTACTTTCCCTCTACATCTGCTAGCCCACCACTGAAAGAGGTCACACAACATACTCAACTATGCCAGAGCCCATAATGGCTTGTGGCTGCACACGAAAGTTTCTAGCATGAAAAATCTTTTGATCCCTTTGAGCCTGGGTGGCGGACCGTAGGAGGATCACACGGTATATCCCCGGGATCTCCTAGGACAACACTGGTATATCCCCAGGTGCCCAAAACTAGCAATCCACCCATATGTGTATTAAAATTGCCATCTTAAATTGAACCATTAATTAACAATATCACATCTGTCATGGATACACTCAAACCCAATCCACGTCTACGAGCATAGCATAGCAATATAAGCATAACGTAGAAGTAACTCCCAGGGGTTTGATAATAAAACATGTAATAGGTTCTACCTCATCATCTACTTCCCAAACCAACATGTTAAGAGATCGTACTCATGCAATGTGTGAGGGTTGTAACTAATGCATAAAAACTGGGTGATAAAGGGGTATGATCAAAGTGTTACTTGCCTTGCTGATGATCTGCAAATCCTAAAGACTCGTAGTAGCACGCTTCGCACTCTGGGTGTTCTATCGCAAACAAACAATAACATACATAAGCAACCAAACAAAGATGCACGGGTAAATCTCAAATAATAAGATCTAACCAGAAAGTTCAACTTAAGAACTCTGGTTTGCAAAAAGAATCAAATCAAACGGAGCAACGAAACACAAACTGCGAAAGAAACAAGATCCAATTACTAATCTGGACTAAAGTGAAATTTTACAGTACCAAAATCTTGTTCGAGTTGGTTAAATGGAAAGAGAGTTTCGAGACGAAGATCGAGACGCTTGAATCACCTGATTCCGATAAGCGAGCGAAAAGATAAACTACAACGAAAATCGGGTCAGAAATCGCGATCGAAAATAATCGTGAAAAACCCTGGAAAAAGAAAAACGGACAAACATGATAACGAACGAACGTTCACTGTCTGTGATTAACGGGTGAACAGCGTTCGTTAAAACGAATGAACGGACGAACGTCCGCAAAATAAGTAAACCGACGGAAAAAACCGATCTAATAAAATAAACCGGAAGAATTAAAAAAACGGATCTAGATGTAGGGTTTACCGAAATAAACCGATGAAAAAAATGGCGGCGGCGGCGGCTAATCCGGTGAAGCCGGCGGCGGCGGCTGGCGGCGACGCGGCGCAAGAACCGAGGCGGTGGCAGCTAGGGTTTCGGGGTGGGCTGCGGGGCGGCGGCTGGCGCCTTATAAAGGGGGGCCTGGGGAGTCCGGGCCGAATACGACCCGTAGGTGAGTTACTTTAAAAAAAATTCCATTGCGTAGAAAAAAATAAAAGGAATACTAAACGGACTCCAAAAATCCCGAAATAAATTTTCCCCGTCCTCTAAAAATATGCCGGACAAGGTGAACATTTATTTGGGCCTAAAATGCAATTTTGAAAAACACGTATTTTTCCTAATTCAAATAAAATTGCAATAAAAACCAAATAAAATCATTTATTTGATTTTAATATTTTTCCTCCAATATTTCATTTATTTTGGAGAAGTCATATTATCTCCTCTCATGTATTTTTTTTAATATGAAATATTTTCGGAGAGAAAAATTAATTAAAACCAAAATGATCCTTGTTTCAATATTTGATAGAATTCAAATATGAAAATCGTGAAATCCCCAACTCTCTCCGAGGGTCCTTGAGTTGCTTAGAATTTTGAAGATCGCGAAACGGAATGCAATAAAAAATATGATATGCATGAATGACCTATGTATAACATTCCAAATTGAAAATTTGGGATGTTACATATCCCCAAGCGGGAGCACAAGCGCACGTTAAGGGACGTCTATGCCTTAGAGCCAGTCGCTCCGAAATTTAATCCATGGTCAGCCTGCCCGATCACCTTCGATCACAGAGACCATCTGACCAGTATCCGTCAGGGGGGGTGAGGTGCATTGGTCCTCGATCCAATTATTGATGGATTCCACCTCACGCGAGTCCTTATGGACGGCGGCAACATTCTCAATCTGCTTTATCAGGACACCGTCCGTAAAATGGGCATTGATCCATCAAGAATCAAGCCCACTAAAACCACCTTTAAAGGGGTAATACCCGGCGTAGAGGCCTGTTGCACAGGATCCATAATGCTGGAAGTCGTACTCGGCTCTCCAGATAACTTTCGAAGCGAAGACCTAATCTTTGACATCATCCCGTTCCGCAGTGGCTATCACGCACTACTCGAACGAACCGCTTTCGCCCGTTTCAATGCAGTCCCGCACTACGCCTATCTAAAGCTCAAGATGCCTGGACCACATGGCGTTATAACAGTAAAAGGAAACATGGAGCGCTCCCTCTGTACAGAGGAGCATACCACGACCCTGCCAACCGAGGTGCAGGGTGGCCTCGCTAAGCCAAATACTACACTGGCAGTCAAATCCCCGGACACTATGAAATGAGTCCGGTCTACCTCGCAGAACGACAGTCTAGCTCATCTAGAGCTAGATTAGCAATTCGGCCTCCGCCAAAACCCCAGCCTGACAGTGGCATACGTAACGCGCATACATAACTACACGTTAAAAATACCATGGGCAAGGACGGAGGCATACTAAACATAGGGTCCATGATACGGCTTGACCCTATCCGGACCTACATATTGATCCACCTTTTTCTTCTTGTTTTTATTTTTTCAGGTTCTTTACAACCCACATCAATTTCTGGAGCTAACAAGGCCCTCCTTCTGGGCCCCGTATGCATAATTAATTGTGGATCCTCTCAAAGGATCCTAAACCAAGGTGAAAAGCAGCGTAGACGTGCTGCAGAATGATCAAAGGACCTTCTAGATCATCTTCTCAAATTTCGGACCTATATACAGCTTTCCCTTGTTCTCGGCATGTAAAATAGCCGTGATGATTATTGCATCTTCTGTAAAAATACGTTTTAACGTGCCAATCAGATTATAATGGAAATAGTTTCGCCCAACCTTGTTTGGTATTGGCCCACTTTTTCTGTTTTCCCACTTTACGTTCAAATCGGCATATACACCTTGGTACGACTTAAATCGCCGGGGGCTGTATTCAAGCCGTATACATATCTACGGTAATAGAAAGTCCGAACACTCTCAGAGTACAGTTCGGCGTCCCGAATACTGCATTATATGCATCGGCTCCGAATCATGTCTTTGGTCAATAGTTGGGTTGCCCGGCTCCTGTGCTTGCTACCTTACGTTCCTTTTTGCTAAGGTAGTAAAGGGAGAAGTACTGCGATTGTGTTTCCGGCTAGCTCGGTCAAGCACCTCAGTAGAGAAAGCCAAAAACTGACTATCGTGATGCGGCAAGAGCTGGTCAGCAACTTGGTGAATTATTAAAATCTTTAGCGATTTCTTCTGTATTACATGAAGGGCTAACTTTTTATCAGTCACACATTTTAAGGCACCTAAGTTCGATAGCCGCATACGCACCAGGGGCTATCTTACAGCCCCATCTATTAAACTCCTATGGCTAAGTGAGAGCGGTAAAGCCACATAGTCCGATTGCCTCATTCACAACACTGACACCTCCTTTACGAACCAAGACGTTGGATCAAGTGTGGCTATGTGTTACCCCGAACACCCCCATAGTATCTATGTGGGGGCTGAAGCCGACGACTGGTAAGCTCTTAGGTATACAACGACCACACAGGAGGAATAAACATTCTTTAAGACAAACACCATAAATATATTGCAAAGCTCTGGTTCATACAAACATCCAGGCATCCGGATACAATCATTCGAACAAGATGTCCTTCGAACACTGGCCCTCTATTAAGCGGGCGCCTTCCAGGACATCTTCAAAATAGCGCTCGGGCGTACGGTGGATCTTGTCTCCGGGCGGAGCTTCAACGGCCATGCTAGCGGCCTTCATTTTGGCCCAGTGCATCTTGACACGGGCAAAGGCTAGCAGCACACCTTCTATGCATGACGACCGCTTAACCGCATCAATTGGGGGCACAACGTCAATAAGTCACCACACTAGGCCAAAAAAGCTGCCTGGAACGGGTTCGATCGGCCACAGCCGGACTATGATGTCCCTCATAGCTGAACCATACATCCTATGCAGCTCGACCCACTGCACCATCTAGTCATTCGGCAGTGTGGGGCGCTCCCGTGCTACGAACTGGCTCCAGAAGTGCTTCTCCGCCGCATGCCCCACCTGACCTTGGAAGAACCGCGCGGCGTCAGCAGCGCTCTCCGGAAGATCCGCAAAGATATCTAGGGCACCCCACAGTTGCGTGAGTAAAACATACAACTGATTGCGGAAATTACTTTGTAGAAGAAAGGGCTTACCGGCCGCTACTTGTACGGCTTCTTAATCTCCTCGCGAGCTGCTTGGGATTCGGCCGGCGCCTCCTCGGCCTCTTTAAGGGCCTCGGCAAGGTCGGTCTCCTGGGCTTTACTCTTCTCCTCCAGGGACTTGTACTTATTGGCGGCGTCTTTGAGTGCTTTCTCTACTTTGGCCACCCGCTCCTCGTATTGGGAGTGGACAACCTGTTCGGACTTCAAGTCCTCGGCCGCTTTATCAGCGGCCGCCCTGTTCACCCTTGCATGCTCCTGGGCCTGGGTAAGTTCACCCCTAAGGGCCTCAACTGTAGCTGCGCTACCTGCAATCACTCACATAGCAGCGCATGAGCTTTGATTCCAAAGGTATGGGTCTGAATGAATTTTTTTAATAACATACCCTGTGCCTCATCAAAACCCTTATTGATGCGGACGAGATCCTCATCGGCCAGTCCCAGCTAATGCTTGAGTTCGGATACCTCGGCGGCCTGGGCGATCGCTGCTAACAGTGAAGCCTACATTTCAACATATGAAAGTACATTAGCTCCCGCGGAAGTTATTGATCCTCTGTCCGCCTCCTTTTGATTAACAAAAGGGACGATCAGAGTCTCAGGGGCTACTATCTATACACAGGCATCTTTTCATAGGAAAAGTGGTCAGGAATATTACATTGCATACCTCAAAGCCCGTCAGCAGGCTAGCAAAGGCCTCATTCAGTCCATTCTTGGCAGACTGAACCCTTTCAACCACCGCACCCATCAGGGTGCGGTGCTCCTCCATGATGGAAGCTCGTTGTAGTGCCTCCATCAGTGTATTCGGCGCCTCCGGACTAGAGGAGGTCGCCGAGGGAGTTGGCAATCCCTCTTCTCCCAAGGAGGGTTGCTTATTCGGCTCCGGAGCCATTTGGGTTTCCGGAGTAATATCCGGTAGATGATCGGACTGGTCTAGACCCCCGCCGCCAGCCCTCAAGGTGATTGTTACCCCCATGTTTTCGGCGACCGAAGTGTCACCTTCTGGCGCCGTTTTGGTGGATTCCCATACCACTTCATGCCCAGGAGAGGCCCTTTGGGACAACACCTCGCTGTCGTCCTGGGCGAGAGGCAGAGAGGCCCGCGAAAGTGACTCGCTCTCCATCATCCTTGGATCCAATGAGTTCCCCTTCGAAGATTGTTGGGGAAGATTGCGGGCCGGCCTGCACCATTCAAAACATCAATACCATACCCATCAAAACCAGACTTATGTGCGGCATCTTCTGATACTCACGAGTTGGCAAGGGGCTTCAGCCTGGGGCACCACTTGGGGTGGTTTCGGTATCTGAATCCGAGCCGTCTAGGAGGGATAATTTTCCCCTTTTAGATGCCCCCGCCTCGGGGTCTTCGGAGGCCGCCCTCTTTATCTTCGCCCCCTTTGGGGAAGGATTGTTTTGCGCCTCCTCCTCCTCGTCTTCATCTTCCTCTGAGGAGTGAGTGTTGGTCTCTCCGGACACCGTGTCCGGAGTACCTTTGCGGCGGGGGCCATCTTTGACCTCCTTGCCCTTCTTCCGACCTTTTTCTCTGGTGCTTAATAGGGCACCGGGACTAGCATCTCCATTAAAAGAGGATTTGCTGGGTTTACGGGCAATGGAGTACACCCCCTCTTTTGGTTAATTGTCTGTGTTATGAAAAATAGCACTTACTGGGGAGGCTGGATGATTGCAGTCGAGACCGATGTCTTTGGACGTCTCCGGCCATGAATTTTGAGTCTTGAAAGTAGTTTCCAGATCGCTTTATGCGTCGTGCCGAAGAATCGTGTCAGGATCCGTGGCCCTTCTGGATTGAACTCCCACATGCGGAGAGGCCGATGTTGGCAGGGAAGAGATCGACGGATGAGCATCACCTGAATCACATCTGTGAGGCTGGTGTTTTTCTCCATGATATTATTGATGCGCTTCTTCAGTGTCAGCACCTCATCGGAGGATCCCCAATCCAGACCCTTGTTGGTCCAGGACGCGAGCTGCAGGGGGGTCCGGATCTGAACGCAGGGGTGGCTGCCCATTTGGTGTCGCGGGGTTCAGTAATGTAAAACCACTCCTGCTGCCATATCTTGATGGTATCCACAACGGCCCCTTTTGGCCAGATAAGTTTGGGAAGTTTGCTTATCATGGCACCGCCGCAGTCTGCGTGTTGCCCGTCGACCACCTTCGGCTTCACATTGAAAATTTTGAGCCATAGGCCGAAGTGTGGAGGGACGCGGAGGATGCCTCGCACATGGCGATAAATGCCGAGATGTGGAGAAAAGAATTTGGGGCCAAATCATGAAAATCTAGCCTATAATAGAACATGAGACCTCGAACAAAGGGGTGTAGGGTAAACCCTAGTCCACGGAGAAAGTGAGGGAGGAATACGACCCTCTCACCAGGTTCTGGAGTGGGGATAACTTGCTCTTTGGCAGGAAGTCTATGCCTAATCTCTGCTGTCAAATACCTCGCTTCCAGGAGTTCTTTGATGTCCTTCTCCGTCACGGAGGAGGCCATCCACTTTCCTTGCGAGCTAGATCCGGACATGATTGGAGTACTTGGCAGCGAGGGGAAAGCTTGGAACTTAGGCGCTGGAGCCTGAGGAGGAAGAAGGCGTGGGGTAAAAAGGTGGATCCTTATCTCCTTATAAAGGCAGTGAATATCAAGCGTCCCCCTCACGAGCCTTAAAACTTGCCTATTCCCTAGAAGTCGTGTGAACGACACAGTTGGATTACCCAAAACTGTATTGATGAGAATCTCACGATAAGGGGACACGATCTCTACTTCGACAGGACGTGTCAATAAAAAATGCGTCTCGAAACGCGAAGTGGGAGGCTAAAAAACAGTTCGAAATAATAATAAGGCCGAAACACAATGCCTCGCCGGAAAAGCTGTCAGAAGACACAACCTATTTTTTCAAGTATTTTGCCCTTGTGGTTAAGGGTTGTAACTATTATACAGAGCCGAATATAGTTCTTTTGGTCAACTACTTTGAAGTGTTTGGAGGAGGAACCCTCCTTGTAATGCCGAAGACAATCTGCGTGTCGGGCACATCGTCATTGAAGCCTGGTTCAGGGGCTACTGAGGGAGTCCTGGATTAGGGGGTCCCCGGGCGTCCGGGCTATGTGAAATGGGCCGGACTGGTGGGCCATGAAGAAACAATATAGAAGGCTTCCCCCCATGTCCGAATGAAACTCTCCTTGGCGTGGAAGGCAAGCTTGGCGTTCAGATATGAAGATTCCTTTTTCTGTAAACCGACTCTGTACAACCCTAGGCCCCTCCGGTGTCTATATAAACTGGAGGGTTTAGTCCATTGAGGCAATCACAATCATACCTGCTAGACATCTAGGGTTTAACTATTACGATCTCGAGGTAGATCAACTCTTGTAACCCCTATACTCATCAAAGTCAATCAAGCATGACGTAGGGTTTTACCTCCATCAAGAGGTCCCGAACCTGGGTAATGTAACGCCCCGAGACCGATGTGCCAGGTGTCCTCCAGTTATTCATTGTTGTTGCCTTGTCATTGCTTGCGTGTCATGCATCTCATATCATGTCATCATGTGCATTTCATTTGCATACATGTTCGTCTCATGCATCCGAGCATTTTCCCCGTTGTCCGCTTTGCAATCCGGCGCTCCTATGTCATCCGGTGCCCCTTTCTACCTCTTTTCATGTGCGGGTATTAAACGTTTTCGGATTGGACCGAGACTTGCCATGCAGCCTTGGCTTACTACCGATAGACCGCCTGTCAAGTTTCGTACCAGTTGGACTTCGTTTGATACTCCAACGGTTAACCGAGGGACCGAAAAGGCCTCGTGTGTGTTGCATCTCAACACCCTTCCAAACTGGCCCAAAACCCACCTAAGACATCTCCATCATCTCGGTCGTTCGATCACGATCGCGTGGCCGAAAACCGCACCTCGTTTGGACTCTGCTAGCTCCCTCTACCTATATATATATATGTGCACCCCGTCCATTTTTCGCGGATAAACCTAGATCCACTCCTCTTCCGCGCGTCCGGACGCATCTGCGCCGCGCCGGACATGTCCTCCACTCCCCTCCACGTCGCCCCGGCCAATTGTGGGCTGCCACGTCATCTCCGCCACCGCCACCGCCCGCAGCCTATCCGGAGCCGCCACATCGCCTGGGGCCGAGCCCCACATCGCCGCGCCCGTCAAAGCCTGTCGCGGCCCGTGCCGGCCCGCCCGCGCCACGCACGGGCCCGAGCTGCCCGCGCCTGCCCCACCGCCCATCTCTGTGCCTCGCTCGCCAGAGCTCCTCTCCGCCGCTGCCGCACCACCACGTGTCGCGCCGCCGCCTCCATTCGCGCCACCGCGAGCGCTGCCACCTCCCGCCTCGCCGCCATGC
>NC_057806.1:343613529-343630783 GCF_018294505.1 Triticum aestivum
CCATGCCTCTCCAGCGAGCCGCCCGCGCCGCCCAGCTCCGCCCATGACCTCGCCGGCGCGCCCGCGACCTCGCTGCGCCGCCGCCTCTCCAGTTCACCGGCGTGCCTCTCTGGCCCGGATCCGGCGAGATCCGGCCGAGGGCGCCCCGGATCACTCCTTCCCCGGCTTCCCCGACCTCTCCCTCGACCTCTGCCGTCATCTCCATCGTCTCCGGCGAGATCCGCCACTCGCGTTGACTTTTCGCGAAGGTCCATTTTCTTCTAAGTCTTTTCCCAGTGTTATTTTTTGCCCTTGTTCATCGCATCATAACTCATCACCCGTTGCTCTGATTCGTGCGTGTAGCATATCAAAATGTTCGTCTCGACAAGTACATTATTTCATCTCATTGCATCATTTTCATTTGAGCTCATCTTGGTGCCCGAAATGCTGTTGGAAGAGGGCTATGTGATGATTAAGTCAGATCTGTTTCAGCAAATGGCCTTTTGTCATTTTTGCCATGATTAATGTGTGCATGCTATGATCGTGAGCTCTACATGTGTTTTGTAGAATGCCATGTTATCTTTACAGGGGTGTATGCCATGTATTTTTGTGATCTTTATGGTGACTAGCACAAGCATGCAAAGTAGCTTACTTGATGATGCTGATTTCAGGGACTTAGAATTTCACTAAGTCCTTGCCCTGTCATTATTTTTATGCCATATGTTCATGTTGTTTCCTAGTGATTCATGCCTCTTTTGAGGATGATCAGTAAGGATGTTTTGTTAATATTGTTGTTCTCTATGCATCCATGTCTTTGTTTGCAATTATGGAGCACCCTAGCTTGAGTCAATCGAGCTCTACTTTTGCTATAAAATGTTCCTGGCAGATTGTTAACATGTTTAGCGATTTTGCCGAGGAGGTTGCTATTGATCCGTGCATGCTATGTGGTTGTTCTTGCCATGTATAGCTTCTATGCCATGTCTTCTTGATGGGTGTATGCTTAGATTATCATGTCATTCTCTTAGTGAGTGCATCGAGCTCATAAACATGCCTACTCGTTAATTGTTTTGCCATGCTCCAGTTTTTCACTAAGTCTGAATCTGTTTATGTTTTTGCTATGTTCACATGCTTGCAATTATACTTTATGATCCCTTTTGGCTCATGGTCACTAAGGAACTTTTGTTATATGCTTATAGTAGGCCTTGCTTTGCCATGATATGTTCCTGTAGCATGTAGTTTTCATGCTCTAAACATTGCTTCCTGATGATAAATTCCTGTCACGTTGTTATTTCTCTAAGTCTGAAACCTGTTATCTTTTGCATTTTTTCCATGCTTGTTTGAACCTGTTAATGAGTGAATTAGCCGTAGCTCTATGTTCATCTTTTGTCAAGCATCATGAGTGGATCCCTTCCATGTATTTTGTTGCCATGTGTGAGTGCAGTAGCTTAATTATCTTGATGCATTTAGAGGGTCACTTGCTGTTTATCGCAGACTGGTGCCATATTTGTTTTGCTTGCCATTTCCAAACCGTGCATCCGATTTCGATGGTCTTTATATCGATTTCGACCGAAATCACCTCAACTTTCCAGTGGCACTCTTGGATTTCTAAGTTGAGGCCAGGTTCAATCATTCCTTTCCAAATCATGCATATGCACCGCATACCGCATCCCGCATATCATGCCATGTTCATGTGTTGGTTGTTTACTATGTTGTGTGCTTCTTTCCGGTGTTGCTTCTTCGGGTTGGTTCCGATAATGTCGCATTTGTGAGGACCCGTTTGACTACATCCGTTTGTCTTATTCATGGACTCGTTCTTCTTCCTTGCGGGATTTCAGGCAAGATGACCATACCCTCGAAATCACTTCTATCTTTGCTTGCTAGATGATCGCTCTTTTGCTATGCCTATGTTGCGATACCTATCACTTGCTTATCATGCCTCCCATATTGTTAAACCAAGCCTCTAACCCACCTTGTCCTAGCAAACCGTTGTTTGGCTATGTTACCGCTTTGCTCAGCCCCTCTTATAACATTGTTAGTTGCAGGTGAAGATTGGAGTTTGTTCCTTGTTGGAACATGGATATTTAGTTGGGATATCACAATATCTCTTATTAATTAATGCATCTATATACTTGGTAAAGGGTGGAAGACTCGGCCTTATGCCTGGTGTTTTGTTCCACTCTTGCCGCCCTAGTTTCCATCATATCGGTGTTATGTTCCTGGATTTTGCGTTCCTTACACGGTTGGATTATAATGGGAACCCCTTGACAGTTCGCCTTGAATAAAACTCCTCCAGCAAGGCCCAACATTGGTTTTACCATTTGCCACCTAGACTTTTCTTTCCCTTGGGTAGGCCTGCCCAAGGGTCATCTTTGTCGGCACATTCGGGCGGCTTTGCTGGACTTGTTTTACCATTGTAGAGGATGTCTTGTAACCGGGATGCCGAGCCTGATCGGATTGTCTTGGGAGAAGGAATATCCTTCGTTGACCATGAGAGCTTGTGATGGGCTAAGTTGGGACACCCCTGCAGGGATTTGAACTTTCGAAAGTCATGCCCGCGGTTATGGGCAGATGGGAATTTGTTAATGTCCGGTTGTAGAAAACCTGAAGTTGACCTTAATTAAAATACATCAACCGCGTGTGTAGCCGTGATGGTCTCTTCTCGGTGGAGTCCGGGAAGTGAACACGGTGTTGGAGTAATGCTTGACGTAGGTTGTTCTAGGATCACTTCTTGATCATAGATTTCTCAAACGTGCTTTGCCCTCTCTTCTCGCTCTCATTTGCGTATGTTAGCCACCATATATGCTAGTCGCTTGCTACAGCTCCACCTCATACCTTTTATCTTACCCATAAGCTTAAATAGTCTTGATCGCGAGGGTGTGAGATTGCTGAGTCCCCGTGACTCACCGATACTTTCCAAACCAGTTTGCAGGTGCCGATGTTATCATACAGGTGACGCAGATGAGCTCAAGAGGAGCTCGTTGAAGATCTTGTCCTTTGTGTTGTTTCGTTTCAGTCGATCAGTAGTGGAGCCCAATTGGGACGATCGGGGATCTGTGTAGCTTTTGCGGTAGTCTTCTTTTATTTTGGTTCCGTAGTCGGACCTTGATTGTATCTGGATGATGTAATGCTTTATTCATGTAATTGTGTGAAGTGGCGATTGTAAGCCAACTATATATCTCTTTCCCTTATGCATTACATGGGTTGTGTGAAGATTACCTCACTTGCGACATTGCTTTCAATGCGGTTATGCCTCTAAGTCGTGCTACGACACGTGGGAGATATAGCCGCATCGAGGGCGTTACAGGTAAACATCGTGTCCCCTGCCTCCTATTACCTTCGATACTCAGACGCACAGTTCAGGACCCCCTACCCGAGATCGGCCGGTTTTGACACCGACAACCGTGGCCCCGCACGCCGTAGTGCTCCTACAAACCCTACCCGCTGCACGCATCATCGATTTTCTTCAAGAGGACGAGGGAGAAGCGAATTTGTAGTGGAGGCTCCTATTGGGAAACGTAGCATGCAATTTCAAAAAAATTCCTACGCTCACGCAAGATCTATCTAGGAGATGCATAGCAATGAGAGGGGGAGAGTGTGTCCACGTACCCTTATAGACCGAAAGCAGAAGCGTTTGAAAACGCGGTTGATGTAGTCGAACTTCTTCTAGATCCGACCGATCAAGCACCGAACGTACGACTCCTCCGAGTTCTACACATTCAGCTCGATGACGTCTGCTACCTCTTGAGCACTTGTGTTGGTTTTCCCTTGAAGAGGAAAGGCTGGTGCAGCAAAGTAGCGTAAGTATTTGCTACCTCTTTTAGCACTATGTTGGTTTTCCCCGAAGAGGAAGGGATGATGCAGCAAAGTAGCGTAAGTATTTCCCTTAGTTTTTGAGAACCAAGGTATCAATCCAGTAGGAGGCTACGCGCGAGTCCCTCGCACCTGCACAAAACAAATAAATCCTTGCAACCAACACAAATAGGGGTTGTCAATCCCTATAGGGGCACTTATGAGAGTGAGATCTGATAGATATAATAAGATAATATTTTTGTATTTTTATGATAAAGATGCAAAGTAAAATAAAGGCAAAGTAAATAACTAAGTAGTAGGAGATTGATATGATAAAGATAGACCCGGGGCCATAGGTTTCACTAGTGGCTTCTCTCAAGAGCATAAGTATTCTACGGTGGGTGAACAAATTACCGTTGAGCAATTGACAGAATTGAGCATAGTTATGATAATATCTAGGTATGATCATGTATATAGGCATCCGTCCGAGACAAGTAGACCGACTCCTTCCTCCATCTACTACTATTACTCCACTCATTGACCGCTATCCAGCATGCATCTAGAGTATTAAGTTAAAAACAGAGTAACGCCTTAAGCAAGATGACATGATGTAGAGGGATAGACTCATGCAGTATGAAGAAAACCCCATCTTGTTATCCTCGATGGCAACAATACAATACGTGCCTTGCTGCCCTTACTGTCACCGGGAAAGGACACCGCAAGATTGAACCCAAAGCTAAGCACTTCTCCCATTGCAAGAAAGATCAATATAGTAGGCCAAACCAAACTGATAATTCGAAGAGACTTGCAAAGATAACCAATCATACATAAAATAATTCAGAGAAGATTCAAATATTATTCATAGATAGACTTGATCATAAACCCACAATTCATCAGTCTCAACAAACACACCGCAAAAAGAAGATTACATCGAATAGATCTCCACAAGAGAGGGGGAGAACATTGTATTGAGATCAAAAAGAGAGAAGAAGCCATATAGCTACTAACTATGGACCCGTAGGTCTGAAGTAAACTACTCACACTTCATAGGAGAGGCTATGGTGTTGATGTAGAAGCCCTCCGTGATCGATGCCCCCTCCGGCGGAACTCTGGAACAGGCCCCAAGATGGGATCTCGTGGATACAGAAAGTTACAGCACTGGAATTAGGGTTTTGGCTCCGTATCTGATCATTTGGGAGTACGTGGGTATATATAGGAGGAAGAAGTACGTCGGTGGAGCAACAGGGGGCCCACGAGGGTGGGGGCGCGCCTGGTAGGGTACAGCGCGCCCCCTACCTTGTGGCCTCCTGTTACGTGCCTTGACGTAGGGTCCAAGTCTCCTGAGTTGTGTTCGATGACAAAATCACGTTCCCGAAGGTTTCATTCCGTTTGGACTCTGTTTGATATTCCTTTTCTTTGAAACCCTAAAACAGGCAAAAAAACAGCAATTCTGGGCTGGGCCTCCGGTTAATAGGTTAGTCCCAAAAATAATATAAAAGTGGATAATAAAGCCCAACAATGTCCAAAACAGTAGATAATATAGCATGGAGCAATCAAAAATTATAGATACGTTGGAGACGTATCAAGCATCCCCAAGCTTAATTCCTGCTCGTCCTCGAGTAGGTAAATGATAAAACAGAATTTTTGATGTGGAATGCTACTTGGCATATTTTCAATGTAATTCTTCTTAATTGTGGTATGAATATTCAGATCCGAAAGATTCAAGACAAAAGTTCATATTGACATAAAAATGATAATACTTCAAGCATACTAACAAAGCAATTATGTCTTCTCAAAATAACATGGCTAAACAAAGTTATCCCTGCAAAATCATATAGTCTGGCTATGCTCTATCTTCAGCACACAAAATATTTAAATCATGCACAACCCCGATGACAAGCCAAGCAATTGTTTCATACTTTTGACATTCTCAAAACCTTTTCAATTTTCATGCAATACATGAGCGTGAGCCATGGATATAGCACTATAGGTGGAATAGAGTGGTGGTTGTGGAGAAGACAAAAAGGAAGAAGATAGTTTCACATCAACTAGGCGTATCAACGGGCTATGGAGATGCCCATCAATAGATATCAATGTGAGTGAGTAGGGATTGCCATGCAACGGATGCACTAGAGCTATAAGTATATGAAAGCTCAAAAAGAAACTAAATGGGTGTGCATCCAACTTGCTTGCTCATGAAGACCTAGGGCAATTTGAGGAAGCCCATCATTCGAATATACAAGCCAAGTTCTATAATGAAAGATTCCCACTAGTATATGAAAGTGATAACATGAGAGACTCTCTACTATGAAGATCATGATGCTACTTTGAAGCACAAGTGTGGTAAAAGGATAGTAACATTGTCCCTTCTCTCTTTTTCTCTCATTTTTTTATTTTTTTATTTGGGCATTTTCTCTTTTTTTATGGCCTCTTTTCTTTCTCTTTTTTTATTTGGGCTTCTTTGGCCTCTTTTATTTATTTTCGTCGGGAGTCTCATCCCGACTTGTGGGGGAATCATAGTCTCCATCATCCTTTCCTCACTTGGGATAATGCTCTAATAATGATGATCATCACACTTTTATTTTTCTTACAACTCAACAATTACAACTTGATGCTTAGAACAAAATATGACTCTATATGAATGCCTCCGGCGGTGTACCGGGATATGCAATGATGCATGAGTGACATGTATGAAAGAATTATGAACGGTGGCTTTGCCACAAATACTATGTCAACTACATGATCATGCTAAGCAATATGACAATGATGGAGTGTGTCATAAACGGAACGGTGGAAAGTTGCATGGCAATATATCTCGGAATGGCTACGGAAATGTCATAATAGGTAGGTATGGTGGCTGTTTAGAGGAAGGTATATGGTGGGTGTATGATACCGGTGAAAAGGTGCGCGATATTAGAGAGGCTAGCAAAGGTGGAAGGGTGAGAGTGCGTATAATCCATGGACTCAACATTAGTCGTAAAGAACTCACATACTTATTGCAAAAATCTACAAGTTATCAAAGCAAAGTATTACGCGCATGCTCCTAGGGGGATAGATTGGTAGGAAAAGACCATCGCTCGTCCCCGACCGCCACTCATAAGGAAGACAATCAATAAATAAATCATGCTCCGACTTCATCACATAACGCTTCACCATACGTGCATGCTACGAGAATCACAAGCTTCAACACAAGTATTTATCAAATTCACAACTACTCAACTAGCATGACTTTAATATCACCATCTCCATTTCTCAAAACAATTATCAAGTATCAAACTTCTCATAGTATTCAACACACTCATAAGAGAGTTTTATTATTAATCTTGCATACCAAGCATATTAGGATTTTAAGCAAATTACCATGGTATTAAGACTCTCAAAATAATCTAAGTGAAGCATGAGAGATCAATAGTTTCTATAAAACAAATCCACCACCGTGCTCTAAAAGATATAAGTGAAGCACTAGAGCAAAATTATATAACTCAAAAGATATAAGCGAAGCACATAGAGTATTCTAACAAATTCCAAATCATGTATGGCTCTCTCAAAAGGTGTGTAAAACAAGGATGATAGTGGTAAACTAACAAGGAAAGACTCAAATAATGAAAGACGCTCCGAGCAAAACACATATCATGTGGTAAATAAAAATATAGCTCCAAGTAAAGTTACCGATAGAAGTAGACGAAAGAGGGGATGCCTTCCGGGGCATCCCCAAGCTTTGTCTTTTAGGTGTCATTAGATTATCTTGGGGGTGCCATGGGCATCCCCAATCTTAGGCTCTTGCCACTCCTTGTTCCATAATTCATCAAATCTTTACCCAAAATTTGAAAACTTCACAACACAAAACTTAAAATAGAAAATCTCGTGAGCTCCGTTAGCGAAAGAAAACAAAAGACCACTTCAAGGTACTGTAATGAACTCATTATTTATTTATATGGGTGTTATACCTACTGTATTCCAACTTCTCTATGGTTTATGAACTATTTTACTAGCCATAGATTCATCAAAATAAGCAAACAACACACGAAAAACAGAATCTGTCAAAAACAGAACAGTTTGTAGTAATCTATAGCTAGCGTAAGATCTGGAACCCCAAAAATTCTAAAATAAATTGCTGGACATGAGGAATTTATCTATTAATCATCTATAAAAATAATTAAATAAATATCACATTCCAAATAAAAATGGCAGTAGTTCTCGTGAGCGCTAAAGTTTCTGTTTTTTTACAGCAAGTTCAACAAGACTTTCCCCAAGTCTTCCCAACGGTTCTACTTGGCACAAACACTAATTAAACACAAAAAACACAACCAAAACAGAGGCTAGATAAATTATTTATTAAATAACAGCAAGGAGAAATATTGGGTTGTCTTCCAACAAGCGTTTTTCTTTAAAGCCTTATAGCTAGGCATTGATAATTTTAATGATGCTCGCATGGAAGACACGAATTGAAGCACAAAGAGAGCATCATAAAACACATGACAAACACATCTAAGTCTAACATACTTCCTATGCATAGGCATATTATAGGCAAACAAATTATCAAGGCAAGCAAAAACTAGCATATGCAAGGAAGCGGAAAGAAACAATAGCAATCTCAACATAATGAGAGGTAATTTAGTAACATGAAATTTTTTACCACCATATTTTCCTCTCTCATAATAATTGCACGTGGGATCATAAGCAAATTCAACAAAATAGCTACCACATAAAATATTTTCAACACGATCCACATGCATGCAAAGTTGACACTCTTCCAAAATAGTGGGATTAATATTAACTAAAGTCATGACCTCTTCAAACCCATTTTTATCAAAAACTTCATAAGATTGAGCAATATCCAAATATGTGGGATCTAAAGTTGACCCTCTTCCAAACCCACTTTCAATATTTCAAACATTATTATCAATCTCATATTCATCATGGGGCTTCAATAAATTTTCAAGATCAAAAGAAGAATCACCCCAATCATGATCATTGCAACAAGTAGAGGACATAGCAAAAGTAGCATCCCCAAGCTTAGGGTTTTGCATATTATTAGCACAATTAACATTAAGAGAATTTATAATAACATAATTGCAATCATGCTTTTCATTCAAGGATTCATCGTGAATCACTCCATAAAGTACTTCATCACAATTTTCAGATTCACGAATTTCAAGCAAAGCTTCAGAAAGATAATCTAGTGCACAAAACTCACTAGCAATTGGTTCAT
Organism: Triticum aestivum; assembly: GCF_018294505.1. Lineage (NCBI taxonomy): Eukaryota > Viridiplantae > Streptophyta > Magnoliopsida > Poales > Poaceae > Triticum > Triticum aestivum. The sequence goes on from NC_057806.1 coordinate 343,622,510, forward strand.
CATAATTGGATCTCTTAAATAGATTAGCAAGCAGATGAGGATCCATAGATCTTAGGTTCTCTGTTTAGTAATAAATAAACAACTATTCCAACCAAACGAGCAAACGAGCCAAGTAAGACATAAAAGCAAACAAAAAGACAAATAGAAGAAGGCCGAATAAAATGGCAAGGGTGAAGTGGGGGAGAGAAAAACAAGAGGCAAATGGAAAATAATGTAATGCGGGAGATAAGGGTATATGATGGGTACTTGGTATGTTGACTTTTGCGAAGACCTCCCCGGCAACGGCGTCCGAAATCCTTCTTGCTACCTCTTTTAGCACTGCGTTGGTTTTACCCGAAGAGGAAAATATGATGTAGTAAAGTAGCGTAAGTATTTCCCTCAGTTTTTGAGAACCAAGGTATCAACCCAGTAGGAGACTACGCGTGAGTCCCTCGCACCTGCACAAAACAAATAAATCCTCGCAACCAACGCAAATAGGGGTTGTCAATCCCTATAGGGCCACTTACGAGAGTGAGATCTGATAGATATGATAAGATAATATTTTTGGTATTTTTATGATAAAGATGCAAAGTAAAATAAAGGCGAAGTAAATAGCAAAGTAAATAACTAAGTAGTAGGAGATTGATATGATAAAGATAGACCCGGAGGCCATAGGTTTCACTAGTGGCTTCTCTCGAGAGCATAAGTATTCTACGGTGGGTGAACAAATAACTGTTGAGCAATTGACAGAATTGAGCATAGTTACGAGAATATCTAGGTATGATCATGTATATAGGCATTACGTCCGAGACAAGTAAACCGACTCCTGCCTGCATCTACTACTATTACTCCACTCATCGACCGCTATCCAGCATGCATCTAAAGTATTTAAAACTATAGAGAGTATTTAAAACTATAAAGAGGCTAGCCAACTCACCTCCACAAGGCTCCCCCGATTGGAGCTTTGTCGGCCGTCAGATCGCGGTGAAAATCCCACCTCGACTCTACTCATCCATTAGATATTCACTTCCTGTTTCACCTGGTTATTTCTTTCACGCATGTATGACCAGTGGGCCGCTTCGTTGGTGGGGTCGCTATATGTTGGCTGGGTTCGTCCGCATGAAGGTCTGATTGGTCGTGCCTCCTGGAAAGCCCATTGGCCCCAATCCGCACGCACGCCCGCACCCCTCCCTCCTCCCTCGCTCGTCTCAGCCGCCACCCCACGAACCCTAGCCGCCACCCCCACGAACCCTTAGCCGCTCCCTTCCTTCATCCGTCCTCCTCCCTCTCCCTGGTACGAGCCCCTCCCTGGCCGCCGCGAGCTCCTCCTCCTCCGTTCTCACATGCTCCAACCCGAGCACGCTGGCGGAGACACGCACCGCGAGGCCCCGGAGCAGTTCAGCCAGTACAGAGCCCCTCCGTACAAGAGGAAACCCGTGGCCAATCCAGCCAACAATGACGACGCGTAGGAGAGCTCGACCTTGATGAGGAAAGCAGCGGAGTTGGTGCAGCGGCGAAGGTCAGGGTCGGCCGTGGAGGGAGGCTTGATGGCCGAAGCAGCAGGAGCAAGAAGGTTGAGGTGGTTCAGGTTTGCCTCTATCTCCTCCCCCCTCTCTTTCTCTTTCCCCAATTTGTCTCATGGATGAGGCCATTGGTGCACGCGAGTAGTGGGTCGAGCACGAAACGTAGCAGGGAGCTGGAGGTGGTTCATGGTTTGCTTTTAGCTCCTCTCTTTCTCTCTCTGGACGTGGGTCTTTTTGTTCATATACTGAACCATGAAATTGTATGTTCATGTTCTTTATATTTATGTAGATATTTAACTGCATTAGTGAATGTTCTGGGGCTGATACAGCAGCTAAGCTTTGGTGAGTCCTCATGTTCTATGTGGATCACATAGAAAATAGAAATCCTAATTTCTGAAATAGATTGAATCATGCACACATTAGTTGGATCAACTGTGTGAGATTGCAGAGGACTCAACAAAGGCTTTGCACTTTTATTCTATAAATTCAGTATCAGGTTAGTGCCTCTGTTTAGTGATTATATAGTGTGCCTTTTGAACTTGCAGAAACTGAATGCATATAAGAATCGAGGACCTTCACAGTGGATTCATGATGATGGTCATCTACCGAGGCATCAAGATGAGCACATCATCTTGGACAAGCAGATGCTAATTTCTTCTCGGTATGCTTCTTCGGTTGTCCCTCCTATCAACTCTCTCAACTCCCAAAGCATTAACCCCCTCCTGATTGTTCATATATTTTATTTTTGTTTTGTTTTTACCAATGCACTTTTCTTGGCATGCTTTGGTGTGTTCCTTCCTACGGCGAGCTCGACCATTTGCTCCGTAGTGAGTTTTTTAACTCAACAGGAGCAAATAATTTGAGAAGATGGTAATCATGTGGAAAGTGGTGTTGTGATGTTATTTATTGGCCTAAGAAATCACATTATACGGGTTATTGGCCTAATAGGCTCTCTTTGACTGTAAATTCAATAAGCATGTCCAAAGGATGGTTTTGTTTTATTAGTTTCATGAAAACGGTGGGAGTTTAAATAGCATTGATGCTTGGCAGAGTGAGATTAACAAAACACTGAATTGAAGATCAGTTTTCCTCTTTTTCAGAAATGTCTAATGTAAACCAATTTTCTGGGTGCTTTCCATTGGGTGTGTACAAAATATTTTTATTCCCAGTTTCGGGTTTTTATGTGTATAGCAGGTTCAGAACAAATTTCACAAAAACATAAACTTTGTCACGTTTCTCATTGTCATCCATCCAAGATGACCTTCTCCTGTTCCTTGTACCTAAGCTCTCCCCCCTCTTTGTCAATTGGAGAGGCTTGTTTTGTTCTTCCAGAGAAATACAGCTGCTTGTCTCTATTTACTCTTTTGTTATAAAAAACAACACTTATGTCTACTTAGTCCTCAATACTCTGATCATGACTCTGCTCTTACTTTATCCTCGGTTTTACTTTCCCAGTTTTATGTGTGGGGGGTCTACACTCTCCCACGAGATCAGTGTGGATGCAATGGATATTGACTGTGGCAGTTCGGATAATAATTGGGTGGTTACATGCTTGTCGAAATTTAGTTCTGTACAAGACAAATATTGCTATGATGCAATGATCAGTGAGGAGTAGGATAGTTATAGAATTCTTCCTCAGTTTTCATTGAGCAAAGATTGGATGTGTCTGTTGCCGTAATTACCTCTCTAGATTTTTCTTATACTGAGAAATATTAGAATTTATATTCACTATTGTACACGGTCATTAATCTGTGCGAAGTTTTATCTCTTTCGTACAACCAAAGCTCATGTGCAATTCATCCTTGTTAAATTGCAAATTCCCATTGAATCCATCCTGGGTCGTTCTATCTTCTTTTCCATAAGTGTTTTATGCTGGTGACAACTTTATGGCTCAGTATAATTGCAAAGTAGTTTATGGTTCAATGTTTTTGTATTACATATGCAAATTTATCTTTTTTTGGTTGTTTGTTGCTTCTTGCAGCATCCCGAGTACATATGTGAGGCTATGGGAGTACTTTTTCATGTGATGATGGGAGGAATGAATTGTACCATGTGAACACAATCGCTGGTAGTTTCGAAGGTTTCTTCCCAGAGTGTCATATTAATTATTTGGTCCTGCACGCCCTAATTAGGATTGGTATTTCAGTTTTTTGTTCACCATTTAGATATACATTTTTTGCTTGGCCTGCTGTATTTTCTTGAAGTAAACACTTTATTAGCTCTTTTACAGTTAAAAATGCATGCTTGCAATATATAGCTGCTAATTTGATGCTCCAATCTTTAATTTGCTAATATGATATTCAACTTTACTTTCAGGGATAAGCTGGTCAATGCAGGAAAATCTGAAAGAAAGCGACTAAAATCAACATTTGAAGGTACGTCCTGTATTATGTTACTACAGAAATTGACATTGTGGTCTGTTATTGGGAATCATGAGTTTCCTGATAATGAGACCCATTAGTAAGAATTTGTTTAGACAGAAGTTCCTATATAGATGTGATGTACTGGTGTTTTGATCCATTGTCTCACCCATACTTCACCTATCTGGATTATTTAGCTCGAGCAATTTGCAGAATCTTATACTTCAATAAGTACAACAATGTTAATTTTTGGAGTAGTAGAGTAGTCATATATAGGTATATAAAGTTAGTCATGATCGCACCTATATGTTGTGTGGGTTCGGCATATCCTAATTACTGAAGCATAAAATCAGTGCCATGAAAGATTAATTTGAGAAGATTTAATCTAGCATTTCTTTCATATGAACTTAAGGGGAAGGCGTTTATTTCACAGGCTAAGGTTTCTGTTGGTTACTTCTTCTTTTTGCCCTTCAGTTCATCGAAAAATGAAGAGGATCGTGCCTTTCTGTTGGAATTGCTTTTCTGGTTTAAGCAATCATTCAGGTTATTGAAACACTCTCATGCCTCTTTTCTTCGGTCATTACTAATGATGAGTGTCGTGTGTCTAATACGGTTTCATGAGAGTAATTAAGTAGTGAGAGCTTTCAGATTAGGGATTACGAATATGTAGATGTGCCTTATATATAGACGCCTAACAATTAAGTAGTGGAGCAGTCATGGACCTGTTATAGAGACCTTGGTGAAAAACTTGTCACTGCAATTTAGTCAAATGGGTGTTGAGATTGAAGTTTCTACTTTCGTTGACTTTCTGATAAATTACAAAAACATCGACAAGGTAAAGTTATGCTTCCTTGCTGTCCGATGTATCATGTTTTTCATGGTAAAGGAATGGCAATTTATATGTGTGTAGGTTATGTGGGAGCCTTTTATAGTCCTCATGTTTTCAGTTAAATATACTTCGAAAATGTTTTGATCATGCACTGGATGTATCTCCCAGTACTGTGGTGTCGCTAAATTCAAGCAAGCAGCTTAATGTTAACATATCAGAGCCCTTCATTGAGCTACATGATCTTAACAAATCAGTTTTCCTGTATTGAACTGATTTTCCACTTGCATTGTGTCTTAGAGAAGGAAGTTTTGTATGGCAGTCAGACTCTCTTCTCCGATTCAGATTCATAGTTAAATACCCCAACTACTTTTTTTCAGCCCTTGACATTTTCTCCTACTTGCTAATGCAGGATGGAAAACTGCCTGTTACATGTAGTCTTCAGAACCTGTGCTGAAATGACGCTTCTTTGGTTGGAAAGTGTCCAATTTTGCAAAACTTTTGGCTGTCTCGAATAGTTTTCAAGTTGTTTCAGTGACATCAGTTCTGCTAAGAGGTTTTAAATGTGAACCTAAATACCTGTTACCATCAGTGACCAAACTTGTGGTGTGCAATATTCACCTAACTTAAAACAGCTTGCGCCCTGTCTTTTAATTTACCATCCATCCGTCAAGCGAGCTCAAGCATAAATTCTGAACATTCAGACAATCAACCAAGATGCAGGTGCATTAGAGCATGGATAAGGCAAAGCTCCCAAAGAGTAATTGATATTTCCTCCACTGCTGATGACGAAAACAACTGAAAAAGGCCAGAAGTATCAACCTATACTTGCCTACATTTACCAACTCTTCTCCCTGTACAAAAATAAATAAATAAATAAATAAATAGATGTACACAGGGGCGTTTAAGTTGACATACATGCCTGCCCATGAACAAGTCTATTGATACGTGTTTTTTTTCAAAGCATGAGTGTTAGTGGGTCTTTTTTTTGAGAGAGTGTTAGTGGGTCTCTGCGCTATTTGCATGCATGATTTCAAATGGGTCTGTGCTATCAAATTAAAATGTGTATATACATCTTATTGTAGACAACAATTCATTATGTTTTTTATTAAAGGAAATTAAACCATGGATATTTGTTTCATTACGCACATGGATTTAGCGTGATTTGGCATGCGCAACGGGTCCATGATAACCATATTTTCAGCTAAAACAATGCTTCCTCTGTACATGTTATACTTTTTTTTCAAACTCGGATTTCGCAGCGTAATAACCATATTTCTAATATATCATGATTTAAAAAATGAGCTTTCTACTACCAATATCGAATAGGTTCTTGCAAAATAAAACTATTTTCATCGACAACATGGCTTTAGCGGGTCTCTGCGCCATTTGGCGTAACGGGTCAACTAGTTAAGTTAAAAACAGAGTAACGCCTTAAGCAAGATGACATGATGTAGAGGGATAGACTCATGCAATATGAAGAAAACCCCATCTTGTTATCCTCGATGGCAACAATACAATACGTGCCTTGCTGCCCTGACTGTCACCGGGAAAGGACACCGCAAGATTGAACCCAAGCACTTCTCCCATTGCAAGATTGAACCCAACATGCATCTAGAGTATTAAGTTAAAAACAGAGTAACACCTTAAGCAAGATGACATGATGTAGAGGGATAAACTCATGCAATATGATGAAAACCCCATCTTGTTATCCTCGATGGCAACAATACAATATGTGCCTTGCTGCCCCTACTGTCACTGGGAAAGGACACCGCAAGATTGAATCCAAAGCTAAGCACTTCTCCCATTGCAAGAAAGATCAATCTAGAAGGCCAAACCGAACTGATAATTCGAAGAGATTTGCAAAGATAACCAATCATACATAAAAGAATTCAGAGAAGATTCAAATATTGTTCATAGATAGACTTGATCATAAACCCACAATTCATCGGTCTCAACAAACACACCGCAGAAAGAAGATTACATCGAATAGTTCTCCACAAGAGAGGGGGAGAACATTGTATTGAGATCCAAGAAGAGAGAAGAAGCCATCTAGCTAATAACTATGGACCCGTAGGTCTGATGTAAACTACTCACACTTCATCGGAGGGGCTATGGTGTTGATGTATAAGCCCTCCGTGATCGATGCCCCTCCGGCGGAGCTCCGGAACAGGCTCCAAGATGGGATCTTGTGGATACAGAAAGTTACGGCGGTGGAATTAGGGTTTTGGCTCCGTATCTGATTGTTTGGGGGTACGTGGGTATATATAGGAGGAAGAAGTACGTCGATGGAGCAACAGGGGGCCCACGAGGGTGGGGGCGCGCCTGGTAGGGTAGGGCGTGCCCCCCTACCTCGTGGCCTCCTGTTACGTGCCTTGACGTAGGGTCCAAGTCTCCTGAGTTGTATTCGATGAGAAAATCACGTTCCCGAAAGTTTCATTCCGTTTGGACTCCGTTTGATATTCCTTTTCTTCAAAACCCTAAAACAGGCAAAAAACAGCAATTCTGGGCTGGGCCTCCGGTTAATAGGTTAGTCCCAAAAATAATATAAAAGTGGATAATAAAGCCCAATAATGTCCAAAACAATAGATAATATAGCATGGAGCAATCAAAAATTATAGATACGTTGGAGACGTATCAGTATTTCCCTCAGTTTTTGAGAACCAAGGTATCAATCCAGTACAAGGCTACGCGCGAGTGCCTCGCACCTACACAAAACAAATAAATCCTCGCAACCAACGTGATAAGGGGTTGTCAATCCCTACACGGTCACTTACGAGAGTGAGATCTGATAGATATGATAAGATAATATTTTTGGTATTTTTATGATAAAGATGCAAAGTAAAATAAAGGCAATGAAAATAACTAAGTATTGGAAGATTTAATATGATGAAGATAGACCCGGGGGCCATAGGTTTCACCAGTGGCTTCTCTCGAGAGCATAAGTATTCATGCCGGGTAAACAAATTACTGTTGAGCAATTGACAGAATTGAGCATAGTTATGAGAATATCTAGGTATGATCATGTATATAGGCATCACGTCCAAGACAAGTAGACCGACTCCTGCCTGCATCTACTACTCACTACAAAAAAAAAGACACATCCATAACATTTTGGGTTGAACGAATTTTTTTCTGTCATACATATGACACTTCTATGACGATAATTGTGACAAAACCTGGTATCATCATAGATGTGGTGGGCTCCTACTTCTATGACAAAAAATCATGACAGAAAATGGGCTTTTCGTCCTGGGCGGGCCGGAGAAGCAGCTGCATGACATTCTTTGGGCCATCCATGACGGAAAAAACCGTGGTAGAAGCGAGGGTGAGGAAAATTTTGGGGAGTTCCCGGCTACGGTGGGAGGTCGGGGGCTGAGCGATGCGCGCTTCTCTCGTACACGTATGCGCGTGTGTGCGAGGCGTTGGCTCTAACTGAACCCGAGCGAGGCATTGGGTTCTAACTGAACCCGAGCGATTGCACTGCAGGCTACGCGTTACTGAACCCGATCGATCGACGACTGTTAACTGAACCCGATCGAGCGATTCCTTCGCTACTGCTGCTAACTGAAGCCGATCGATGCTG